>NW_022990287.1:323803-366104 GCF_902827175.1 Gymnodraco acuticeps | reverse complement strand
TATGCATTGCAGCCCAGCACAGCGGCTTATGTCGCGGAGACTGAGAACCCTTCTCCCTGTGGCCGACCAGCTACTGGTGCCTCAGGTCGTCATGGGTGTTCCTGACAAGCTTGAAAATGAAACATCAAGCAGCAAGCTGACATATGACAGATCTGCCAAGGATCTTCCGGAGCTGAACGTCGGCCAGCCCATACGGATGAAGCCACTCCCAGGAGACAGGACGGGCCGATGGAGGAGAGGTGTGTGCCTTCAGCAGTTGGGACTCCGGTCCTATCTGGTCGGTGTGGAGGGGACCACATATCGGCGCAACAGGGTTGATCTTCGACCAGCAGAGGCGGCCCTTCTCCAGCCGTCAGTTCTCCCAGAATCGGCCCCGGAGCAGCCTGCGAGTGGGGGGAGCGCCAGAGAGGTCGTCGGCGTCCCCGAGGAGTCTCCAAGGCCATCACCCCCAGGGTCGTCGCGGTCTTCCCCGCAGACTGGGGATACACCATGCCTTGAGTTACAGGGCCGGGCCTTCTCCCGGAGCGGACGGCTGATTAGACCTCCTGACAGACTTGACCTCTAGCTCACACACACACACACACACACACACACACACACACACACACACACACACACACACACCACACACACACACACACACACACACACACACTTGGACTGTGCGCACTCAAACACACATGGACGATAAAGATTGAAAAAAAAAAAGGAAGTGGAGAGATTGTAAAACAAATGTGATTGATTGTTCTGAGTTTATTGCTGATGTGTTCGGATCCGGCTATTATTGAAGTGTCTCTGCTATGTGCACTATTTGTTGTTGAAATCATTTGATTAATGTTCTGATTGAAGGTCAACAGTTTAATGGCAGTATTGATCCTGTGTTGTTACTTAACAAAAGGAAGGGAGATGTTACAGGGTGGTTTAGGCTAGGTTGCAGCTCCACCCTGTGGACGTATGGTGCCTGTGTTATATATATATATATCTGCCTCACGTGAATATACCTCAGTTGTATGATTGCCTGCTCAATGTGAATACACGGCGTTGAGACACAGCCTGACATGCCTTGTTTATTAATGCACATACATCTACAAACAGTGTGTAGGTGTGTGTGTTGTACAGTGCGTACAACAGCGGACAAACAGGTTTCAGTTGGTCCTCTGCTTACTTTTAATACTTGTAAATAAAACTTTTGGCCCGTAATTTATTTCCCTCATTGTAGCGACCAGAGAGGGGGGGGGGAATATATATCCAGTCTCTGATAGTGTTACGTTATTATGAGAGTGCTCTGTTTGATTCTGAAATGGTATATATTTATATAAATATATATATGTGTGTGTGTGTGTGTGTGTGTGTGTGTGTGTGTGTGTGTGTGTGTGTGTGTGTGTGTGTGTGTGTGTGTGTGTGTGTGTCCGCAACTGTAGCCTGTTATTGTCTCATTATACCGCACTGTTTATGAATTAAAAGTAAATATATAAGTCGTCATGAACACATCTGTCCATCAGACAGAGGGCTACTGTGCCTCCTGTCATCATTAATGGACGTATCTTTAAAATGACTGCTCAGAGGAGAGGAGTTCTCATTTCTCTAACCGCCTGCTGCTTCCCCTCCTCTCTCCTCGGCTCCCCTCCTCGACTCCTCCGTTCGCATCTCCTGTGGGCGGGACTAAGTCTCGAGGATAGGAGTCGAGGAGGAGAGTTAGAGAAATGAGAAAGGGCCCGGGTATCCCGTGTGCCTGTTCTGTTGCTGATAGCTTATTATCTTAACTTAATCGATCGTTTTAAAACTCTTGATCACGTCAACTGCCTGGCGTTGTAATCACACGTTACTACAGCTTAAGCACTCACAACTCTCCTTCTCTTAGCGACTGTAACTCCACAGTTGCCTACACTCTTTTCGGGTTTGCTAACGGTAGCTACTTTAGCTTGATAGCTAGCCATGGCTCTTTCCCCACCCTCGGGTGTTATTTCCTGCTCTTCCTGTCTCATGTTTGGTTACTTCCCTACCTCCTTTACTGGTACCGATACATGTGTTAAATGTAGTATTTGTTAGGTTGGAGGTGGGAATCATAGCCATAGAAGCCCGGCTCCGCATCTTAGAAAGTAACTCAGCTACAGTAAAGCCCATGTTAGCCGGTGCGGACTGGCAAAAGGTAGCTCCTATTAGCCGTCCCCCGGCAACTCCCGAGCAGCAGGGAGACTGGGTGACTGTTCAGAAGGGGCATAACACGAAACCCGCAGGTCCCCACCACGTTCACGTATCTAACAGATATTCCCCACTCAGCGAGACACCCGCTGAGAAGCCAACTCTGGTTATTGGTAGCTCTATTATGAGACACGTGAAATTAGAGACTGAAGCCTCCACAGTCACATGCATTCAGGGGGCCAGAGCGGGCGACGTTGAGGCGCATCTTAAACTGCTGGCTACAAATAAACGTAAATATAGTAGGATTGTTATTCACGTCGGTGGTAATGATGTTCGTTTACGCCAATCAGAACCAAACTTAATGTGGAGTCGGTGTGTAGTTATGCTAAAACAATGTCGGACACCGTAATCTTCTCTGGTCCCCTCCCCAATCTGATCAATGATGACATGTATAGCCGCATGTCATCATTTCAGCGCTGGTTGTCTTGGTGGTGCCCAGCAAACAATGTGGGCTTCGTAAATAATTGGACAGCCTTCTGGGGAAAACCTGGTCTGATTAAGAGAGACGGCATTCATCCTACTTTGGAAGGTGCAAATCTCATTTCGGCAAACATTTCAGGTCTTTGTGGACTTAATCCATGACAAACTGGAGTTGAGACCAGGAGGCTGAGTCGCAGTTTTACACGCTTCTCTGCGCTCTCTCCTAGGCAGTCATCCATAGGAATCCTGAACCCAATAAAATACCCAATATTAACGGTGTGTGTATCTGCCCAAGGACAATTTAAGGTAAAACCTAATAGAGGTGTCATACATAATAACCTAATAAAAGTAAATGTAACAACTACTACAGTGCAACAAAACAGGAAGATTAAATGTGGTCTCTTAAACATAAGATCTAGAGCATCTAAAGCAATATTGGTAAATGATTTAATATCAGATTATAATATTGATATATGCTGTCTCACTGAAACTTGGTTGAGACATGAAGAATATGTCAGCATAAATGAGGCCACTCCACCCAGCCATATCAATACTCATATTGCCCGAGGCGTGGGCCGAGGAGGTGGAGTTGCAGCAATCTTTGACTCAAGTTTACTTATCAATACTAAACCAAAATTAAATTATACCTCCTTTGAAAGTCTCGTTTTTAGTCTTACGCATCCGACCTGGAAAACTTTGCAGCCAATCTTATTTGTTACAGTGTACCGTGCACCAGGTCCTTATTCAGAATTGTTATCAGAATTCTCTGAGTTTTTATCAACTTTGGTACTTAAAACAGATATTATCGTAGGTGACTTTAATATTCATGTTGACGATGATAAAAATAGCCTTACTGTTGCATTTAACTCTATATTAGATTCTGTTGGTTTCTGTCAGAGTGTAAATAAACCAACCCACTGCTATAATCACACTCTCGACCTTGTTCTGACTTATGGTATTGAAATTGAGCAACTATTAGTCGAACCGCATAATCCTGCTTTATCCGACCATTTCTTAGTAACTTTTGAAGTACTGTTACTAGACTACAAAGCATTAGTCAAAAGCTCCTGCAGCAGAAACCTATCTGTTAGTGCTATAGCCAAATTTAAGGAAGAGATTCCACCAATACTTAACTCGATAGCATGTCTGCATGTAGGGGAGGAAACTTATACAAAATGTACACCACCCCAAATTGATCATGTTGTTGATAGTGCTACAGATGCGCTGCGAATAAAATTAGACTCTGTTGCTCCTTTGAAGAAGAAGAAAATAAAACAACATAGATTAGCTCCATGGCATAATGCCGAAACCCGCAAAATAAAGCAAAAGTCGAGACAACTTGAAAGGATATGGCGTTCCACTAAACTTGAAGAATCTCGTTTAATTTGGCATATTACTCTCAATGAATATAAGAAAGCACTGCGTAAAGCGAGAGCAGCCTACTACTCTTCATTAATAGATGAGAATAAGAATAATGCAAGATTTCTTTTCAGCACTGTAGCCAGGCTGACAGAGAGCCACAGCTCGATTGAGCCTTCTATTCCCATAGCACTCAGTAGTAATGATTTTATGTGCTTTTTTAACGATAAAATTGTTACTCTTAGAAACAAAATTAATGACCTCTTGCCTTTGACCAGTATAGTGTTATCAACAGCTCCCGGAAACGTAAGTTCTAATATTACATTAGATAGTAAACTAGAATGCTTTTCAGCCATAAACCTTGAACAATTGAATTCAATGATTCTCTCTTCTAAACCATCAACGTGTATGTTAGACCCAATTCCAACTAAGCTGTTGAAGGAAGTTTTTCCATTAATTAGCACTTCTTTATTAAATATTATGAATATGTCTTTATTATCAGGCTATGTTCCACAATCATTCAAAGTAGCAGTGATAAAACCGCTTCTTAAAAAGCACAACCTCGATCCAGAGGTTTTAGCTAGACCTATTTCTAATCTTCCGTTCCTCTCAAAAATTCTTGAGAAAGCAGTCGCAAAACAGTTGTGTGATTACTTAAAAAACAATGATTTATTTGAAGATTTTCAGTCTGGCTTTAGAACACATCATAGCACAGAGACAGCTCTGGTTAAAGTCACAAATGACATTCTAATAGCCTCAGACAAGGGACTTGTCTCTATTCTTGTTTTGCTCGATCTTAGTGCTGCATTTGATACTATCGATCATGATATCCCATTGCATATACTAGAGCACTTAGTTGGCATACAGGGAACTGCTTTAGACTGGTTTAGGTCCTATCTATCTGAACGCTCTCAGTTTGTACGTGTCAACGATGAATCTTCCACGCAAACCAAAGTTAGCCATGGAGTGCCACAGGGCTCAGTGCTCGGACCTATTTTGTTCACATTTATATATGCTTCCGTTAGGCAATATTATAAGGAATCATTCTGTAAACTTTCATTGTTATGCGGATGATACTCAACTATATTTATCAATCAAGCCTGATGAAATTAATCATCTAAATAAAATTCAAGACTGCCTTAAGGACTTAAAAACGTGGATGACCTTACATTTTTTGATGTTAAACACGACCAAAACTGAAGTTATTGTACTTGGCCCGAAGAATCTACGAAACAAATTATCTAAAGATATACTAACTATGGATGGCATTAATTTGGCCTCCAGTGAGACTGTAAGGAATCTTGGTGTTATATTTGATCAGGATTTATCCTTTAACGCCCACATAAAATCAATTTCAAGGACCGCCTACTTCCATCTACGTAACATTGCAAAAATCAGGCATATCTTGCTTCAAAACGATGCAGAGAAACTAGTCCATGCATTTGTTACTTCATGGCTGGATTATTGTAACTCCTTATTATCAGGGTGTACCAAGAAGTCAGTCAAGTCGCTTCAGCTGATTCAAAATGCTGCAGCTCGTGTACTAACCAGAGTTAGGAAAAGGGACCACATTACTCCTGTTCTGGCTGCCTTACACTGGATATAGAACACAGGATAGAATTTAAAATTCTTCTTCTCACCTACAAAGCCCTTAATGGGCAGGCGCCATCTTACCTTAAAGAACTCATTATACCCTACTGTCCTACTAGGGCATAGCGTTCCAAGAATGCAGGGTTGTTGGTTGTTCCTAGAGTCTCTAAAAGTACAATGGGAGCCAGAGCCTTTTCTTATCAAGCTCCACATTTGTGGAATCAGCTTCCAGTTTGTGTTCGGGCGGCAGACACCCTATCCGTTTTTAAGAGTGCGCTTAAGACCTTCCTTTTTGATAAAGCTTATAGTTAGGGCTGATTAGATTCAGCCCCTAGTTTTGCTGATATAGGCTTAGTTTGTCGGGGGACATCTTACTTCTTCCTGCTCTCTGTCTATACCTGTGTACTCTCATGTTCCGATTAACCCAGCTTCCCCAAATTTCTTCTTTTTTTTTACCCAAAAAATGCTTGTTGTATAGTGTGTTGCTAATTTTTTTAAATACATCTGCTCCAGTTGGAGTCAAATGTTTCCTAAGTTTCCTAAGTTTTATTGTGCAAGTAACATGCATCTCATGCAAAGAGGGAACTTCCCACACACTTCACCCACACACCCACACACACACACACACACACACACACACACACACACACACACACACACACACACACACACACACACACACACACACACACACACACACACACACACACACTCACACTTAATTATTTTTATTTTTTTACAATAATCTTTTTTTATGGAATGAATACCATCCATCCATCCATCTTCTCCCGCTTATCCGTGGTCGGGTCGCGGGGGTAGCAGTTCCAGCAGAGAGCCCCAAACTTTCTTTTCCCTGGCGACATCAACCAGCTCTGACTGGGGGATCCCAAGGCGCTCCCAGGCCAGCGAAGAGATATAATCCCTCCACCTGGTCCTAGGTCTACCCCTTGGTCTCTTCCCAGCTGGACGTGCCTGGAACACCTCCCTAGGGAGGCGCCCAGGTGGCATCCTAACTAGGTGCCCGAACCACCTCAACTGGCTCCTTTCGACGCGAAGGAGGAGCGGCTCAACTCCGAGTCCCTCCCTGATGACCGAACTTCTCACCTTATCCCTAAGGGAGACACCAGCCACCCTGCGGAGAAAACCCATCTCGGCCGCTTGTATCCGCGATCTCGTTCTTTCGGTCATGACCCATCCTTCATGACCATAGGTGAGGGTAGGAACGAAAATGGCCCGGAAGACCGAGAGCTTTGCCTTCTGGCTCAGCTCCCTTTTCGTCACAACGGTGCGGTAAAGCGACTGCAGTACCGCTCCCGCTGCTCCGATTCTCCGGCCCATCTCACGCTCCATTGTTCCCTCACTCGAGAACAAGACCCCGAGATACTTGAACTCCTTCACTTGGGGTAAGGACTCATTCCCTACCTGGAGTGGACAGTCCATCGGTTTCCTGCTGAGAACCATGGCCCTCAGATTTGGAGGTGCTGATCCTCATCCCAGCCGCTTCACACTCGGTTGCGAACCGATCCAGTGAGTGCTGAAGGTCGCAGACCGATGAAGCCATTAGAACCACATCATCTGCAAAAAGCAGTGGTGCAATCCTTAGTCCACCGAACTGCAGACCCCCCTCCCCCATGACTACGCCTCGAAATCCGATCCATGTATATTACAAACAGGATTGGTGACAAAGCGCAGCCCTGGCGGAGGCCAACCCTCACCGGAAATGGGTCCGACTTACTGCCGAGGACCCGGACACAGCTCTCGCTTTGGGAGTACAGAGATTGGATGGCCCTGAGTAGAGACCCCCTCACCCCATACTCCCGCAGCACCTCCCACAGTAACTCCCTGGGAACTCGGTCATACGCCTTCTCCAAGTCTACAAAACACATGTAGACCGGATAAGCGTACTCCCAGGCCCCCTCCAGGATCCTTGCAAGAGTAAAAAGCTGATCCGTCGTTCCACGACCAGGACGGAATCCGCATTGTTCCTCCTCAATCTGAGGTTCGACAATCGGCCTGACCCTCCTTTCGAGTACCTTAGAGTAAACTTTCCCGGGGAGGCTGAGTAGTGTGATGCCTCTGTAATTGGCACACACCCTCTGATCCCCCTTTTTAAATAGGGGAACCACCACCCCGGTCTGCCACTCCTTCGGTACTGTTTCCGACTTCCACGCAACGTTGATGAGACGTGTCAACCATGACAGTCCCTCAACACCCAGAGCCTTCAGCATTTCCGGGCGGATCTCATCCACCCCCGGGGCTTTGCCACTGTGGAGTTGTTTGACGACCTCAGTGACCTCCCCCCGGGAGATTGGTGTTGATCCCCCGTCATACTCCAGCTCTGCCTCTAACATAGAGGGCGGAGTTGTCGGGTTCAGGAGTTCCTCAAAGTGTTCCTTCCAACGCCTCCTAACACTCCATCAGTTGAGGTCAACAACGTCCCATCCTTACTGTACACAGCTTGGATGGTTCCCTGCTTCCCCCTCCTGATGGTGTCGGACAGTTTTCCAGAACAACTTTGGTGCCGCCCGAAAGTCCTTCTCCATGTCTTCTCCGAACTTCTCCCACACCCGCTGCTTTGCCTCGGCCACGGATGAGGCTGCTGCCCTTCGGGCCTGTCGGTACCTTGCAACTGCCTCGGGAGTCCCCCGGGATAACAAATCCCTGAAGGCCTCCTTCTTCAGTCGGACGGCTTCCCTGACCACCGGTGTCCACCAGGAGGTTCGAGGGTTACCGCCCCTTGAGGCACCTAGGACCTTGAGACCACAGCTCCCCGCCGCGGCTTCGGCAATAGAGGCTTTGAACACCGACCACTCTGGTTCAATGTCCCCAACCTCCACAGGAATGCCCGAAAAGCTCCGCCGGAGGTGTGAGTTGAAGGCCTCCTGAACTTGGGCCTCCTCCAGACGTTCCCAGTTCACCCGAACTACACGTTTGGGCTTACCAGGTCTATCCAGAGGCTTCCCCCGCCACTCGACCCCAACTCACCACCAGATGGTGATCAGTTGACAACTCCGCCCCTCTCTTTACCCGAGTGTCCAAAACATACGGCCTCAGGTCCGATGATACGATAACGAAATCGATCATGGACCTTCTGCCTAGGGTGCTCTGGTACCACGTACACTTATGAGCATCCTTATGTTCGAACATGGTGTTTGTTATGGCCAATCCATGACTAGCACAAAAGTCCAGTAACAAACCACCACTCCGGTTCAGATCAGGGGGGCCGTTCCTCCCAATCACGCCCCTCCAAGTGTCTCCATCATTGCCCACATGTGCGTTGAAGTCTCCCAGCAAGATTAAAGAGTCCCCTTCAGGAGCCCCATACAGGACTCTTTCCAGGGTCTCCAAGAAGGCCGTATACTCTGAACTGCTGTTGGGTGCATAAGCACACACAACAGTCAGAGTTTTCCCCCCCATAACCCGCAGGCGTAGGGAGGCGACCCTCTCGTCCACTGGGGTAAACTCCAACAACGAAGCACCTAACCGGGGACTTGTGAGTATCCCCACACCCGCCCGGCGCCTCACACCTTGAGCAACTCCGGAGAAGAATAGAGTCCAACCCCTATCCAGAAGTAAGGTTCCAGAGCCGACGCTGTGCGTAGAGGTGAGCCCAACCAGATCCAACTGGTAACGCTCCACCTCCCGCACAAGCTCCGGCTCCTTCCCCCCCAGAGAGGTGACGTTCCACGTCCCCAAAGCCAGCTTCTGTCGCCCGGGTCTGGTCCGTCGAGACCCTCCGCTTTCACTGCCACCCTTCTGGCAGCGCACCCGACCCCATTGATGTTTCCCGTAGGTGGTGGGCCCGCGGGACGGAGAAGCGGAGGTGTTGCCCACGTTGCCTTTTCGGGCTGGGCCCGGCCGGGCTCCGTGGCAAGCCCGGCCACCAGACGCTCGCCGACGAGTCCTCCTTCTGGGCCTGGCTCCAGAAGGGGACCCCGGGCTTCCTCCGGGCCGGGTATCCTCACTTCTTGTATCACCTATAGTGATAATTAAATGTTATACAATGATTTTTACAGTCTGGTACCTGAAAAAGGTTAAATGGCACTGATGGAACCAAATGTGCCCAAAGCTTAGTCCGCTTGGACTTTTTTTGCTAAATGTCTCTAAAAAGGTCAATTCTCACTTGTTTTGCCTCAATCTTGATACAGGGTACTTATTATATGTTATACTTTGGATTCATAAAGCTTTTAGGCTACTAACCCATCATTCAAGGGTGATTTTCACTATAAGTAATGGGTTTTATTGGGGCGGAGACAAAAATGTACACTTTTTGACTATGTTCCATCTGGATTTACTCTGACACTGAAACATCTTTATTGATTCTGACACTTCTACATCCAACTCACAGATGTGACCTTGCTTTGATAAAAGAAATTATTCAAATAACCCTTTTAGAAGTTAAGTTATAGTCCTTTGTTTTGGGCATGTCATTTTCGAGCCTGAAACCTGAAAAACAGGCTTGGGGCTTAAGAGGTTAATGTCAGATATGTACTAAGTAAATACATTTGTTCCTGCTCAAGATTAGATTCAACTTTATTGTTATTGCACATATTACAGGTACTGCACGAAATGCAGTTTAGCTTCTAACCAGGTACAACAAGCAGTAAAGTGAAAAGTAATGTACACAATAGACAGAATACAATATAGAATGAATTGAATGATGAATAAACAGTGAGGGGTATGAATACACTAGATATACACAGCAGCCTGTGAGCAGTATGAACAGTGTGTATTAATACACTAGATATACACAGCAGCCTGTGAGCAGTATGAACAGTGTGTATGAATACACTAGATATACCCAGCAGCCTGTGAGCAGTATGAACAGTGTGTATGAATACACTAGATACACACAGCAGCCTGTGAGCAGTATGAACAGTGTGTATGAATATGCTAAGATATATAAAGTATGAAAACGGTAAGCAGTGCAAGTATAGTATAAAATATATAGATATTAATTTCATGATGATAAACATTGTGGAACAATGATGAAAAATGAGAATGGATGTGGCGACGTAAAACTGACACAAAACAACAACAAACTTTTGCCGAGCCAATTGGAGAGTTTCATCAGCAGCACGTGGTAAAAACCACCAATGAGCGCTCAGCTCGAGATACCAGTGAGTCGTTTGGTCGTTTCCCATCAAGCATTTCGCTCCCGCAGCCCGTGGAGAGGAACTGCGCCGCCTCGCCGCGCCTCGCTCTCAAGGCTGCGGGCGTCTTTGTCCCGCGAGATTTCAACGTCTCATGTAGACGAGCCTCCAGAGCAAGGCGGACAAAATGACTAACCATCATGCAACGCACTAGCAAGACGTTGATCGAAATTGCGCAGGTCTCGCTTGTCTCAAACAAGCCTAGTGTATTTAATTGATCCTGATCCCATAATAATATGACAATCACAAATAGACAGCAGCCTTTTGCTTAATGTTAGTTTGTGCCGTGCTGTCAAAGGGATGCAGGTGTGTCATTTCATCTCTTTAGTTTAAAAAAAAACCCAGAACAGTAGGCCTACATCATTTTAAATGATCCTTTAGGGATTGTTTGTCTGAAATGCTGAGTTACATTTTGCAATAATACTTCTGCAACCCTGTGTCTAATATGATTAATTCACTTTTTTATTTTTCTCTTGTTTTTCTCTGTAATTAGGAAAATTCTGGAGAAATGGATCTGCTGGAGAAGGACCCCATATCTGAAAAGTGCACAGCGGATCATCGGGACAGAGCTCCATCCACCTGGACCCCCCAAGGTGCTGGAGAAAGCAAAACGGCGTTCAGGAACATCCTCCACCCAGACCTCTGCTTACTGCCGTCCTACAGACTTGTGTCTTACTTTCAGAATTTGATTTTGTATGTGTCCTTTCTTTTAATAGATATCTAAGGATTATAGCTTGAGTCTGTCTGATTCCCCAAACAGCTGCTTCTATATACTTGCTGCACATACAATACAAATAAACAACTCCATAAACACACTTTTGCTGATATTTGTTTTACTGCTGGTGATGTTAAATAACATGATTGATTTCCTCTGTCTCAATGATGAAAGTTATAATAATAGAAGACATGAAGCTGCAGAGAGAGGATGGATATATTCTTCCTCTACTTTGTGATAAGGTGAAAATACAATATTAAATTGTAATTGTTAAACACATTGTTTATTTCATTTACTGAGGTTTTAACCATTATTTACAACATGTGTACATAAGCAGTGGAATAATAGGGTATATCTAGGTCATTAAACTGTCTTCAGTTTAATTTTATTAATACAAAAAAAAGGTCATAGAAAATGTTTAATTGTGTATTTCAGCAGAGCGGGGGGCACGGTGCTGCTGGACCTGGAGGTGCTGACCTCGTGTCAGTGGGACATCATCTGGGCAGGGTTAGGGGAAGAAGGAGAATATAAACTGTTATAATCACAGCTATTAAGTTTAGAACACTACTATTGTTGACAATCAATCTAAACAACATGCTTTTGTTCATTTAAAAAAACATTGTTTTATTAGTACAGAAAAATTATGAAATAATATTAAATTATATCAGCTATAATGTACTTGTTAACTTACTAATGTAACATTACTGGGGGCTAAAGGAACAGCTTCATCGTATTTACCTGGCCATGGTCCTCTTTAATTCATCGCCGACGGTGATCTCCAAAAAAAATTAAAATGTAAAAGTAAAGTTTCTGGATCCTTTTCAGCTGCTAGCAGGCTGCTGGAGCAGCGCAACCGAACAGCGCGCAACCGAACAGCGCGTATCACGTGACGTAAATACGAAGCCCTCCGTAGGCTAGACAGTCTCATTTCGTAGGCCGCTCGGTCCAGCCTACCCGGTCTACGTGGGCTGGGTCCTCCGTGGACCGTGTAGGCTGCGTACCCCGAAGGATACAACCCCTGAATTGCAGTAGCGTGGCGTGGGAAAAAAATTAGGGGAAGCCAATAATACGTCCTTTCTTTTGGGTCGGGGGTGTGGTGGTCAATGTAATAACGTAACCAGATGAGTGATTACAGCACCCGGTATCATTTTACACACATTTGTATCAGATGCAGGACTTACACACGCCTGTTATCTAACCGACAGGTCCGCACGCACTCTCCAGCCGAAACTCTAATAAGCATTCATTCACAAACTAAATCAGGAGACCTTTAACGTTTTACGTCCGATTCGCTCCTTTTTTCCTCGCTGTACACAGCTCCAGTTTGGGCATTGGCCTGTCATCAGATTGTATTTGTTGTTGCTGCTGTAGCGGAAGTTTAGTACAATTATCTTTTATGAAATACTCCAAATCTCCACCCTCCATAATTGCACTTGCTTCAGTTGCTTGCTACTTTCTAACGGCGGTGAGAGTGGTGCAGTGACGCTATCTATCTTCTATCGATTAGATTTATGATTCGAAAATTATAAAAGTAGGGTAGACATGTGGATATTATCCGACTGAACAAAACGTGCATTTATCTAACAGGTTCGTTTTCCAGTGACCTTATTTCGAGCTATTTTCCAAAATCCTATGGAGAAATCCCATTGCTTTTTTGTCGAGGGAACCCGAGAGCAGCTTACTTCCGGGTTTTAGGAGGCGTCACTGCAACACTAAGTTGATGTGGTTTGATTGGATTGTGAGGCAAGGGAAGCCAGCCGCCTCTGGCTTCCCTTGGCATGGCCCTGACCAATCACTAGTTGGAAGGGGCATCACGTGAGCCTCATCTGATTGGTCAATCCCTCCATTTTTTTCACCAAGGGAAGCCAGATTCGGCTGGCCTCCTCTCGCAACAGTGAGTGCAATCTACTGTTTCACCATAACATCTAGAGGGGCGCTGTTTGTTTCACTCTTTGTAAAATACTCAATGAGAATAGAGAGGCGAAGTCCCTCCCCTTCCGGGAGCCTCCATGGGACCCCGGAAGGGGTGCAGTGAGATGGTGCAGGCATGCGCTTAGGGCCCGCTTTCCAGCCAGTTTCTGTGGGGTGACGCATTCTGAGGTGAGGCAGAGCTCATCTGTGCCTCACCTCACCACACAGTAACTGGCTTGAGCGCGCTCACAAAATAAGTGCTCGCGCTAAATTAGTGCCCGCGCTCCAGCCAGTTACTGTGGGCTTACGTGAGGCAGAGCTCGTCCCTGCCTCACTTCTCATCGCTACCCGTAGTTGTAGCGGAGGAGCTCTGCAAATTTGCTGATTTTGACTATAAAAAGCAATTGGAATCATACAGAAATCACATTTACAAAACAGATCAGTGACCAAACACTTTTGATCAGACATTTTATTATTATTACTATTTAGTTTTTCTTTAGTTGTTTTTCCGTTACATTGGAGTATGACAGGTGAGGCTCTGCCTCCCCTGCCTCCCCTGACTGCACGTCGCTGTGCGATACCCTGCAGTTAAAAACGGTACGATTCCTCAATTTCATTAGTATCGGTACTTTAAGAATGACGGGGAAAAGTACTCCGGTGGGAAAGTGCCGTTTTAATAAGAGCCGTGTGTGTTCAGCGCTCTGCTTCCACTCCCTGCACTGCAGCCGTGCCTGCTGTCCCGCCCCTCTCAAGCACGTTCTAAGTCCTCTCTCGTGCACTCGGCCACGCGCTAGCTGCCAGAGCATGTGAGAAAGCGAGAAGCATGGCTGCAAGTGGGAGTGCAACTGCTGCTGCGCCTCGGCTTGTTGAGAAAAAAGACGCCAGAAGCGAAATTTGGAAATATTTTAGTTAGGGCAAGCCTACGGACACCACAAGGCCTGTCTGTCAGATATGTTTTAGATCCCTGCAAACCAAGGGAGCCAACACATCAAACTTGGCTAAGCACCTCGCCGACCGGCATCCAGAGCTGTTTAAAGAATTTAAAGAAAGACAGGTTAGCGAATGTGATAGATAACATAATTACATCATGCTCAAGCCCTTGCCCTCAAATCTAAGTCAAACAAGTGTAATTTATTTTGTGACAAACAAACGTTTTCGTAGTTTGAAGAGGCAATTAATGGCAATGCTAACTGGCTATCTTTTTAGCTAACTTACCAATGTGGCTAACATCTGCAATGTACATTTTGTCAATAATTATTTATATTACTGTACTATTACATGTTAATACAATATAAAGTTAACTATCAAAGAAATCACATAAACTCAAGTATAAAGAGAGACCATGTTGTAAGAAAACACTTAACAGATAAACTACAATTTTATTGATCATGAAAATAATAAACATAAATTACATTAACTGTGAGTCTGGTACTTCAGAACGATGAAGCGCAAACCCAGGATTAGCCTGCCCTGAACACTACTGATGATGGTATCTCACAAACTAATTAACCATCATTTTTCTAACCCATATATTTCAACTACAGAAGTCTGCTGGCTCACAGAGAGTGACTACGCCCACTCAGAATCAACCTACCCAGAATCAACCTACCCTCCAAGATCTTTTTGAGCACCATATTAAGTACCCAAAGGAGTCCAAAGATGCTACAAGGCTCAACAGGGCAGTGGCAGAGTTCATCTGTATAGACCAGGGGTGGCCAACCCGCGGCTCTCGAGCCGCATGCGGCTCTTTGCCTAGTTTCATGCGGCTCTTCAGTTCATATCGAATTGTATGTGTGAGTTTGGGGGAGAGACACTGACTCCTGTAGACTGGTTCAGGTCTGCACTGAGGGGTGCACAGTGTGGCATGGCATGGCTTTTGTGACCTGAGCCAGAGCCGCGGCCTCAACATCAGGCCATTGTCACCGTGCCGGAGCTGGTGAAGGAGCATGGGGGTCGGGGGCTTGAGGCAATTCTTGGCTCAATGCGACTGAGCAGAGACCAGCAAGCTGCCATCCAGACAGCCACCGTAGGACAGCGGACAAATCCTCAGTGGCAGTTACACAGGTGGGGCAGGTTGACAGCCAGCAATTTTAGTGCTGTGCTGCGGTCGGGACTTTCATCCACTCCATGCGCGTCCCTCATGAAGAGGGTGCTTGGGGGGTACAACTTGGACGGAGTCATGGCTGTCAACTGGGGGGTTGTAAACGAGGCCGAAGGGGTGAAGGCTTTTGTGCAGGCAGGCCTATCGGGTGAGAGTGTTCGAGTCTGGTCTCTTTGTGAGTGAGTCGGGTGTTTGGGGAGCATCACCCTGATGGACTTGTGCAGCCATCTGCCCTGCTGGAGGTGAAGTGTCCACACAGCCAGAGGAACATGACCATCGCAGAGGCAGTCCAGTTACCATCCTTCTGTCTCCGTGAGGAGGGTGGGTCATATATTCTCAAGAATAATCACCCATACTGGCACCAGGTCCAAGGGCAGCTGCACATCACAGACCGGAGTCTCTGCTACTTTGTTGTGTGGACCACGAAGGAGGCGATCATCATCCTCATCCCCAAAGACCCTGCATGGCATGGAAATCTCCTCCTCCTGGAAAAATTCTACACCCAGCATATGCTCCCTGTGTTGGCCAGTAGAGAGGAGGACATTTCAATAAACATACTCTTAACACCCTCGGACTCTGCGTTGTGTTTCGTATGTGTGATGGGGTGTTGTGCAGAGGGGAGGAAAACAGGACACAGCAGATTGGGATTGTGGTGGAGATGCTGAGCAGTTATTTAATTGTTGCATGTAATTATTATTATACTGCGTGCTTCTTAGTTATTCCATCTTTTGCTGTAACATGGATCTGTATGTAACTCTATTTACTTGCTATCTACCACACTTCCTTCTACATCATACACCATTATTATACATGATGGTGTATATAGGATATATATTTGTATACATATCTGTAAATTGTATAATTACATTTTTCGTATTTGGGATTGTTGGAAACGTCTTTTTGATCTCTCTGTCTATAAACACAAACTGAGTAAGATTGACAATAAAGTTGACTTTGAATTTGAAAAATATAAATATTCTTTATGAAAATAGTTGACTGTTGGAGAAATGAATCCAAATGAAACGTTGGACTGAACTACAACTACGCCTTTAAATCTCTACGGACTGTTTTTCAGTGGGATGGCAAGTTCCTATCTTTAAACATTTATTAGTTTTTTCTCAGAACAGATTTGATTTTCTGAAGTTAATTGAACTTTGCCGACCATGTAAGGTCATTATTAAAAGGTACAATCAATTTGTTTAGGGTTGACTAAAATAATGAAAAACATTCATTTGGATAATTTACTGACAGAATAAGAAACTCAATGATGCTCTACTCACCTGTTCCCTTTTTATAAAGTGAAACAGTTGAAACGATAGATTTTAGTAAACTTAAAAACAACCTTCTCCAAAAGCTATCAAGGAATATACCGAATACTTGTTTTAGAACTTTATTACATATTTTTATATAAATAGTTTGAATGATCCATAATTGACAGAAGCTTGTGTTTACACTGACCTGTTACTCATATATTAATGTCTTTGTAACTTCAGCAAACCACTACCTCACTCATTTCTTTCATTCATCGCGGTTCAGTAAACTAAGTGATACATGAACCAGTTTGAAAACAGCTAAGCTCCCTTTCTCTTGTGTCCATACACTTGGCCCTTTCTCTTTTCTATGTGGAAAATGGCAGCTGCATATTCTGCTTTTCTCATCTGGCTCCCTGTCTGCTCGTCTACAATGAGAAAATTATATGATTAATTACTAATAATCATTTAAACCTGTTATTACCAATATTTCACAAATTCTTCATGTAAACTTAAGAGCACAGCTGTATGTTGAGTATGTCAACTTTGCTTGGTTCATCTTACTGGGGGGCAGCTACATGGATGTTGGTGCAGTCCACAATCATTGTGCAGTTGAAGGCAGAATGAATTTATTATTGACTCAGAATGAAGCACAACTTCATGTCATACAATACAGGCATTGACTTTACTTTGTAATTGTGTAAAAAAATATGAGCATTGATTAGCAAGCAGGACCTGCAGGAACAGAGAATGGAGCTGGGAAGAGAGAATAATAAAGAAAACAGTTCAACTTTATTATCGGATATTAAAAATTCAATTTCAAAACAAGTTGCCGCTCCTACAGTTTTCTAGTATGTAAAGATGATTTCACATGACTTATGCAAAAATATCACACTCAATACATGTGTGTCTCTGGGGGGTGCATTGTGCCTTTGATGTATATAAATAATATACCATAACCAAATACTATTACGTACAGTGGAAATCAGGTTGCCAGAGCAGGTCAGTCCAGTGTGCATGTTCCTCAGGGTCTCAGCAGTTACAGGTGAGGTAAAGAAAATAAAAGAGAAAAAGGTCAGTAACAACACTTTAAAGTAACAACACTTTGAATAATTATCTCTTTTAATAATTTTCTCTCAGTAATCACTCAACTACTGTCTTTCCAACAAACAGATTGACTCACCCTCACTATCATCACAATGAAACACGTCCAGAAGAATGTCATGCAAAGCTGCCTGCCTGCCTTCGACTCTCCCTGAACTGCCTGATCTTTTAATGTTCAATGTTAACCATTTGAGCAGATAGCATTAAGTAGAAAAGATCGCCGATGCTAATGTGCCGTTAGCCTACCTCCCGCCCCCTTAGCACCTGTTGGAGGGGGCGATAGGCTACTCTTCAAATGTTTCACAAAATACTTATCATCATGACTACTCTTACTGTTTAACATTTTGGTTTACTTCATGTTAAGGCTAATACAAATGACAAGGCTAAGTAATGTAATGTAATGCTAACTAACATGCTCGCTACTAGCTAGGTAGCTAACTTGACTATGTTCCATGCAAAACATGTATAATTACCTGATATGTTTGGTCCAACGACTCCTGGTCCTTTCATCAGGACGGGGGGGGGTACACCCCGCATAAAGCTTACCAGACTCTTTACGCTAACGAAGGATCACTTCTCGGCAGGGTTACTTTGTAAATGTAATCAGTTACTGAATACAGAATACATGCTCTGAAAGTAATCAGAATACAGTAGGGGTGTAACGGTACACGTACCCGTACCGAATCCCTTCGGTTCGGTACAGGTGTGTACCGAAGTGTACCGAACGAATATAACGTTAAACGTAAAAAATTGAAAACGTGAACAACTTTTTGGAAGTAATCTCAGGTGCTGCGTCGCAGCATTCAGAGTAATTTGCTCACATTGGGTTCAACGCGTCATAGAGCGAGCAGGTCATTTCATTGGATGAGAGGCATACTATGAGAGCGGGTCAGAGGGATGCGTCCAAATGTAGTCAGTAATTTGAGGAACTGTCGAAAATTAATGACGAACGCAGATAAAGTTGAGCTAGAAAATCCTCCAGCATCATTTAAGTCTCCGGTTTGGGAACATTTTGGTTTTGCAGTTACGAACAAGGATGACGGACAAAGACAGGTGGACCGAACCAAAGCTGTTTGTCGGCATTGTTCAACTAACATTGGTTACGCGGCTGGCAATACATCAAACTTGCACACTCTTGAAAAGGCATCACTCGAACGTGAATATCACCGGTACCAAAAGAAAAAAGACTGAAGTGCAAACCCAACTCCCGCTGGCATGTAAGCCTCCACCACTCGCAAAGAGTTCAGACCGAGCCAAAGCTATTACAGACGCCAAACATCATTATGTTGCCATGTTAGCAAAGCGCTACCTGGCTGTATCTGCTACCTCTGTCCCTAGAGAGGGTGTTCTCCACAGCAGGAGACATTGTTAGTGCCAGCAGATCTGCCCTTTCAGCAGCAATGTGGACAAGTTCATCTTTCTTTAAACAACATGAAAATACAATGACAAGCAAGTCCTAATGTCAAACTGGCTGCTTAGGTGCTAGTACAGTACAGTTCAAATACAGATTATTTCAGTTCATCGAAATGCTGCACCTTAATGTTCATTTTATTATATTTTGTATTTATTTGAGTGAATATTCACAGTTTAATAATAATTAAAAACCCAAAACTAATAGTTTATGTTTTGTGAGTACTAGTACAGTAAAGTTCAAATACAGATTATTTCAGTTCATCGAAATGCTGCACCTTAATGTTTATTTTATTATATTTTGTATTTATTTGAGTGAATACATTATTCACAGTTTAATAATAATAAATATATATATATATATGTTTTGTTTTGTGAAAAAAAATTCTGCTGTACCGAAAACGTACCGAACCGAACCGTGACCAAAAAACCGAGGTACGTACCGAACCGAAATGTTTGTGAACCGTTACACCCCTAGAATACAGTTACAGTTACGTGTCTTAAAAAACGTATTCAGATTACTTTTAGAATACTTTCTTTTTCCATAACAGATGGGTATGTTTTGGGGAACAGGAGACACTTGTTTTATTGTTTTAATGGCTTATCAAGAACTCAAACACAACATCTTGGTGTCATTCTGGACAGCTCCCTCTCATCTGCACCCCACATAAAAAACATCACCCAGACTGCATTCTTTGTACTGTCTTAAAACCTTTCCTTGGAATATGTTATGAATTGTAAGGTGTCCTTGGGTGCTTTGAAAGGCGCCCCTAAATAGAATGAATTATCATTATTATTTATTATCTGAAATGATGTAATAACTTGTTCCAGTCACTTGCCATGCATTCAGCAGCAGCAGGCCATTCACTTTGATTTGATCCCGTTATGAAATGTCATCATTTCGACAATAAATAAATACCTACATAAACGTAAAAGAGATCTCTCTCTCTCTCATCTGCGTGCGGGGGCGGGGCCTCACAGACACGCTGCATCTCTCTGGCTCACAGACATGCTGCAGCGCTGTGCAGTGTGCACACCAGTGGCGGCGCTAGGGGTGGCTACTTGGGCCCAAGCCCCGGATGTTTTCTGAAAAGCCCCGGATGTTTCACTTAAAAAAAAAATGTAAAAAGATTTTTTTTTTTTTATGAAAATGTCTTTATGAGTAATGTGCAGTACCGGAGTCCACCAGAGAGGCAGCCGCTGCGGGACATTAGCCTGCATACTTCGTAGCCTTCCCTGCCCTGAAGAAGAAGTGATCCTTCCTAGTGCCTGACGAGTTTTAAGCTAATAGCCTATAAAGTTATGGATATTAGAAAGTTATTTTCATCGAAGCAGGTGCCACAATCTGCAGCAGCAGCAGCAGCAGCAGTATCAGCAGCAGCAGTATCAGCAGCTGACAACAATGTCATCACCAGCAGTGTCCCGCAGCTCCTGCCTCTCTGTTGGACTCTGTCGCAGCGGGGCTACTGCTGTGGTGCGGAGCGCACAAAACACAACTCTTCACAACGAAGGATCACTTCTTCTTCAAGGCAGGGAAGGTTTCGCAGTACGCAGTCTACTGTCCCGCAGCTGCTGCCTCTCTGTTGGACTCCGATACTGCACACAGTGGTTACTGCTCCGCCAACGCCACCCCCGTCGTGCGGGCCGGATGAGAATGTCTGGCGGGCCGGATGTGTCCCGCGGGCCGCCAGTTGGTGGTCACTGGCCTATGACATCACTTACGCGACCCAGAATGGGATTTGGGATTTGTAGTCTTTCTAGTTGCGTATTTTTCATAGTCTTATATTTCAACAGTTTTACGACAAACTGTGACTTTTTTTACATGGAAATGATTGTTTAAGATTGACAAACATCATATGTGATCCGCTCTATCGAAATCAGTTGGAAGTCTCAACGGCTCATTTCAAAATAAACGTGGATTTACGTAAAAAACTATTTTTTCGGGGTTCGGGTGTTTTGTTTGATTTTAAACAAACAAAGTCTTGGCTTTCAGAATATGAAACTTTTATTTCCAAAATCACACGATAAATACATTTTTGAAGCTTGTAAAGGGACGAAGACAGGCACCTCTCACTCGCAATCTGCTCTTCCGCAGCGCCGCCCCCCCTCCCTCCGGCTGAAATTATGAATGTAAGAGTATAGTAATCATAGATAACACGGCAGGGTCCGTTACAGTTTGTTTTAATCTGATTTCAATTAAACAAAGTCTTAGCTTTCAGAATATTAAACTTGTTTCGGCATATTCAGATGATAAATACAGCTTTGAAGCTTGTAACGGCATAATTACAAGCGGAGAACGGAGTAACTTGACGTCACTGCAGGCATAACAACAGCCGGTGTTTCTCGTGAGTGTTTTCCCCGGGAAACAAACACAATACACACAAACGCAAAATTACACAAACACACACACACGTATATACACACACACTCGCGAGCTTCCCCTCCAACGAAAATATCTTCCCTCCGTAGTATTTTGATCATTTGCTCCACTAATAATCAATCAGATCGATGGATTCCAGAGAAGAGAAAACTTTGAAGGGCCTTTTTCTCAAAATGATGACTCGGTGACAGTCATTATATAATGTGACATATTTCGCATACTATTTGGAGTACAAAAACAATCCTGATATCATTAGAAAGCTAGGAATATCCTCTTTCCAACAGTGGATACAACTCAAAATGTGTCTTCGGGTCAATGCGACTGATTTCGATAGAGCAGGTCACATATGTGTCATTCGTGGCACAATTCAAACGGGATCAAAAGATAACTTTTCTCTCTCCATTGACTTCAATGTATAATTTTTCGCTTCCGGGGTCCCATGGACCGGAAGTAGATGGGCGTGACTTCGCCTCTCTATGGGGGAGAGACGGGCCGGCAGCAACACACAGCAAAGGAGAATTATCGAAACAAAACAAAGTGTTTTTATTTATTTATTTAAAGGGATAGTGGAAATCCGCGAATTTTGGGTTTAACTTATGTATTTTTATTAAAAATAAGCATAATAAACAATTTTTTTTAATTTCATGCGCCTAGTTTTATTTTATTTTCAATTTGACTGCGCCCTCTCAATGAAACGAAATACTTCGGGAATCGTCGGGAATCTTCGGGTGATGACGAGAGCAAAGGAAGACGGGCACAAACAATGGCGGACATTCAATAGCATTTGCATGTGAATAGCCGACCTTTATTATGGTGAATAGATGTGTTTTGTATGGCTGTAGTGCGACAGCAAATGCAGAGAATGGCGTATTGACGCATGCGTTTCCAAGAAACCCAGCCATTCGTCGTCAGTGGGTGAAATTTGTTCAGATAACACGGGCAAACTTCACGGAGCCGAAGCTGACGAGTAATTCGGCAGTCGTGTGCTCCCGTCATTTTACTGACGATTGTTTCGAGATTCCTCGGTCTCTAGCTCAAATTGAAAGTGGAATACATAAGAAGTGAGTATTTTATTATGTTTTCTTGTTGATTTAATGCATCATTAGCCTGTACCATTTTGTACAACGCCATTTATCCGGTACACAGTGTCGAATGTGTACACTACAGTCATCATATAGACATGATAGACTAACAGTACTGTGAGTACAGCCTACACTTGACAGGCAGCCTGGCTATCCTAGGATGTTGTTTACTTTCTCTTTTCTGGCTGATAGCTCCAGGAATTCGAGGTCTTACAGTGATGACATTACATGTGTGGAATCTGTGGAGTCTCAGCTTTAAATCGTATATCTTGTTTGTGCAGTTAAGATACGGGCATTTCTACCGTGTGTTGAGTGTAAAAAAGCGTTAGCATTAGTTAGCATTGTTTCGCTCAATGCTAATTCAAAGGCTTGGTATTACTCTTGTGTTTTTTCTAGCTAACAATTGTTCTTATTGTCAGTTAGCGGAGTTTCTTACCTTTTAAAAGGGTATGAAACATTAATAGTTTCATAAATGTTAAGAAGCCCTGAGACATGTGAGAGAAAAAAAACTGTGGGAGGGGTCCACTGGGGGGACCTTCGGGCTTAACTGGTTAACAATGATTAATATTTGTAAAGGCTACAGGTGATCTTAAGATGCCTGAGCTATGCTTAGGGACCTACCAGTCAAGATTATTTGTGCGTAGGGGTGCATCATCTGGCGCCTGGTCCTGGTCATCCTCGCCATTGCCCATGCCGTGAACCATCACCTCGGGCTCGAACAAATAAGGATGTAATGGTCCATCGTCTGGCTCAATATTGTCACCATCGTCGCTTACTGAACCGGATTCAGATTCAGTTCCTAAAACGACATTTTCGTAGGAAAGCCGAGAGGATGTTTCTGACTCGCTATCATCACTGGATACCTCGTACAATCCTTCTTCTTTGTCTGGTATATTTGCCCTTCCACGTTCATTCTGCATAGACGCCATGGTTTGTTATCGTATCGTCTTCCTGAGTTTTCGTCACTTCCGGTTTGGCTGAGTCGAACATTTCGTTTCTAAAAAACTTCGGAGAAGCTGCAATAAAGTGCTTCTAACATGCGTAAGGCAATTATTATATTTTTTTAATCAGGTGTGATTGTTTTGGTACGTAATTATGCTTGTATATAAGTTAAAACGAAACTATTTGAGGTTCCATTTCCACTATCCCTTTAAATTATAACTACAATCCGAAAAAACAGGGGAAGCCTGGCTTCCCTTGGCCTCCGGGAGAAAACGCCACTGCTGAATTGAGACACGGCCGTGATTTATAAAGGGAAACAGGCGTAGGAAGTTCCGTACGCACTTCTCTCGCCGGTACGCAATGTGTTGTCTATCGGAAAATGTCTCTACCTATTTTTTTGCTTTGTACTACGTAAGCAACCTTCCCACGTGAATCTTACGCAAGGCGTTATAAATGAGGCCCCTGCAACGAATTTCTAATCCAAGCAATTCATGAATCATGAGGGACCTGACAGGCTATATGAGGTCCACACCTCTGATTTCAATCTCAACAACGAAAGAGATAGTGAGAAGAAAAAACAAAGTGAACAGATGAAAACCACAATAGCGTGTGCCTTATGGCAGTGCCACCAGCTGCAGACCAACAAATGCCGTGAGGAAAGACGTCGTTCCCAGCGCTGGAAAGCTTGAATGCGCAATGCCATCGTGCTTCATCGTGAGGTATTTATGACTGTTTGTTTACAATTGTTTTAAATAGTACAAAAATAGCTGGCTTTTTTCATTGGAATACAAAAATTGATGAATTTCTTATGAAATAATATTTATGTGCAGTTTAGTTGGCTGGATAAAGGTATTGACCTCTGTACATTTTATTCTTCCTGTAGGTTCAACACACACACTGTCCCATGTACAAACGTTTGAACAGCAGTGTCCCGGTGCTGAAACTATACCTCGAGGGGGATGGCTGCATGCTCAAGGACTACAGGATCAGCCGAGATTGTTTGGAGGCCTTGATTCGGTGTCTGGGGCCTAAGAGGGAACAGGCCTGGGGACACTACTGTCCACAGACTGGTCCACCAGGGCAACACACTCTCACTCCCTAAGCGTCCAGGAGCGACGCTTGGTCAGGGTGACCGTGGCGTGCAGTTGGGACGTGCCGAGGCTCCTTCAGCTTCATAAACGGCTGTAATTTCGCCAGCTGTTACTCTCATGAGCGAGGCAGAACATAATAGTTTTAACATGCCAAAAAGCTGCGGTGCCGTTTATTGCACCTCAAACAAATCCGTTACATGTTTCTGTACTTCCTCTAAGAAGAAAGGACAGTAACAGAAGATCTCTGTAGCTTCAGGCTTGATCACCGTTCAAATGACAGCGTTGGTTTCCCCAAAAGTGGGCGGGGCTGTAAAGTGACGTAGATTTGACTCTCATCTATTGTTCTATTTATTCTAACGTAAATTACATGCCAGTGTTTTATATTTGTATTGCTTATATTTGTATAGTTATATCTGAAGCAAATGATGTTTCTGAAGATGTGTAGTCAATTCCACCCTTCAATGTAGCATAAATGTGAACTCTCATTACAGGAACAATACCGGAAACAGACGTAGGAAAGATCCTCAGCTCGCTGATTGGGTGTTTTAGCCGCAATGCACGTTTTTAAAGATATTACTGATTTTCTTTGAATATAAGAATGTAAATACTGAGTTGAGAGAATAGTCAGGGGATTTGGGTGATGGGAGACACATCTATGGAATCACAATTTCAATAGCTTACCATAAATGATGGATATACCTTTCTGTCTGTGATGTTTTACAAATCAGATATTAATGTGTAGAAGTAAAACATGAGAAATAGTATAACAATATCCAGTAAAAACATGAATAAAACTACACAACTTCAGATGTTATACATACATAAGTGTCCTACACTAATAATAGTTATTATTAGTATGGTGTGTGTACCTTGTGTGCACCGCCTAGTGGTTAAAGCATGTTATTGAATTATTTTTGTTGAATAATGTTATTTTTGTTGAATAATGTTATTTGATGAAAAAAATATTAAGAGTACATACTTTCATAGGGGGAAAGTAGAAGGTCAATGATATACATATAGAATATAAAAAATCAAGAAGATACTGTAAGTGATCTCTACAATAAAACAGTTTAGTGCACGATGTACAAAGATATTAATATGAGGATGTGCAAAACAGACAAAGTAATTAACCTTTATTAACACATTAAAGAATACTTTAGGTTAAGGTCTTCTTTCAAATAAGAAAAAAGCTTTGGGAGTATCTACAGATAAATATTAAGCCTGACAAAGTACTTAACATCTAATATATTGCTTTCCTGCAATGTTAACTATGTTGAAGCACTTATTTTAACCGATATTATACATATTAATTATACTCATATGTATGTAGATAGTATAAGAAATGTGTAGAATATGACAGTTTAATGGTGGAGGTATACACACATATTGATAGATGTCTTGTAATGCACTGTTGAAGAACCTGTGACCCAAGTTTTTCATTCATTGCATAACTACACCGTAGTTGTGTATAATATGATATGTCAATAAACCTTTGAAAATCTTGAAATCTTGAAAGGGATGTGCAAAATAGCCATTACAGTATATACAGTTTTTAATTAACTAGTAGTAGAGAATAACGAGTAATGATCACTACAGTGGACAGCTATTCAAAATGTGTTTTCTTGTATATGCATTTTTAGTTGTTTGCATAGTTGCAGCATCAGCCACTACATAGGACCCTATTGCATCATCCCATACACTGCTACTCAGCGCCAAGTCAGTGTAAGTGCATGATACATGTCTCTAAACCAAGATGGACGACAGAAAGCCACATGGACCAAGTCACCCATCTATATATTGCCAATCCTTTTATGGAAAGCGTCCCCTGCAGGTATAACAAAAGGTGGTGACATCAAGTAACAACTAAGGAATCATATAATTCATAAATGATCAAAGTATTGATGTTATGTTTGCAGGAAATCATGATTAACCACCTGTCCACTACAGTGGACGTCATGCATCACTGGCTATATTTAAACTACAACTCATACTGGTACTGCTGCTGTTGTTCCCAGGGCCGTCCCTCCCTACAGGCAGATCATGCAGACTGTGTGGTGCCTCACCTTGTGGAGGGGGCCACACCTTGCAGAGGGGGGCCTCATCTGAGGCGCACCTATGTGCTTAAGTGGCGCGGCACGGTTTCCCCGCTGCGAGGCTCCAGTAGCACTCATCAAATAACTGTGCGTGGGGCCTCAAATTGGCCCCTGGCCCTGCATGGTTATTCTTGAAAATACTTCATCTGCAATATCTTTTTGGGCCGTAAATCAACATACTTATGTTATTATAATGTCATTTTACATTTGCACATCTTTATTTATAATTTTTTCAAAATGTACATCTCTTCAGTTCAAACCCTGAACGCATACTGTCCACCTGAGTGGACATATAAAAATCTATTTGAAAAAACTAGATTAAAAAAAACTAAAGTTCAAATCTTTATTTTCATGCCCCAAGAGCAATAATAACACTTGGTAAAAAAATCCTGACTGAGGTTTTCATAATTCATACATGAAAGGGATGACATTATAGAGATCTGCAGATAAATGTTTGGTCTTCTCAAGCACCAACAATCAAATATCTCTCAAATTTTACTCAGGTGTAACTAAAGTCTGCTTTAAGGGCTGTTTATATTTCACATCATTAATCAGAATCTGCAAAGTAACTAAAATAAATGTAGTGGAGTAAAAATACCAGGTTAACCTCTGAATTGTAGTGGAGTAGAATTACAAAGTAACAATGAGCTGTCATGTGGGTATATATATTAATGCTGCCCATTATGGATACAAGCGATTTTCACCCATTTAGTAATTACATGTTTCAAATTTGTACACACCAATTTGTTTCCTATCCCCTAAACCTCCAGGGCTGTACACAGTTTAATACTGTCAACTTCTAATTTTGGGAAAAACGAAAACGTCTTTTAAAACTACAATTCCCAGTAGAGACGTGCCATAGAGAACATGTTGCGAAACACAATAGCCAGCATGTGTAGTTCTGGGGGGGGCGTTCGAGTCCAGTTTTGAATAGTCTGCCGTGGTTTCGTTCCATTTCAAAGAGCTTGACGCTCGGCGTAACCTTGGCGCACTGCCACTCCAACATCCAATCTCAGAGCTTGAAGATTAATCACGGGGTTTGTCGCAAAGCGGACAGGCGTCGTCACAACAATATCTGGGGATTGTGGGTAGTGTAGTATCTTTGGTGCTCCACATTTCAGAGAAAACAACTTGTTTCTCAGAATTGAAGGGGAAAAACACAAAAGCATTGCACACAATTTAAACCTATCAATGTCGTTTAATTAACAAAGGTAATCTGGTGTTTTTGAGTTGATGAGTAGTGGAGATATCACTGTCAAATCAATCGACTGTAAGGAGAATACTTACTTCCGGGTGTACAATTCTCCGTTATCCAATGGGAATGGACGCTCACATTGCCTTTAAGAGTTGCCGACATAAACGGGTGCGGTGCTTCCATGAGCGTCAAATACCGCCGCCAATGGGAATACATTGCAATCAGTTGAAAGCTCTTTGCGTCCGTTTATGAAGCTGAAGGAGCCTCGGCGCGTCCCAACTGCACGCCACGGTCACCCTGACCAAGCGTCGCTCCTGGACGCTTAGGGAGTGAGAGTGTGTTGACCAGGGAGCGGAGGACATCGCTGCTCTGAGGCAATCTGTAATCGGGCTGCCTGCTGGTCCAGAGCTGGAGGAGGTCGGGCAGGGCTTCCAGCAGTTGGCCAACAGCCCTGCATTCAGTTCCTTTGTGGATGCCGTTGACGGGTGCCACATTAGGATCAAGACCCCACCCGGACCCAGTGGGCAGGACTATGTGAATCGGAAGCTATTTCCATCCATACAGCTGCAGGCTGTCTGCGATGGGAAGGGGAAATTCATACAAACTTTTCGTCGGGGTTGTTCTTGTGTGTCAGTCATCCACACCAATCAGAAGTGCTGTGCTCCACATGTACCAGCCATTGTTAACCAATCAGAAGTGGCCCATGATAGAATGTGATTGACAGATTGATCCAATCACCTGCCAAGTATTTTTGAAAGTGCCTGCCCTTTCCAAATGGCTTCCAATGGAGCTTAGATGCTTTGGTGAAACAAACCATCTGAGTCAGGTTGGTAATGCTCACATGTTTTACATCTATTACAGGGTGAGTCTTAAACTGAAGCTTGACTTTAATGCAACCCAATGGAAGTTTCATGTAAGTTTAGTTCTTTCACTAGAGACGGGAGCACGTTGATGCGACCTTCCTAGCTGGAAATATGGCCGCATTTTACAATAAACTTCAGTTGGGTCGCTTAAAACAAATATCGCAAATCGAATCGCAATATCTGTCAGAAAAATCGCAATTAGATTATTTCCCCAAATCGTGGAGCCCTACTGGCTACCCCTGCATAGTACACCCAATAACCATCGTAACTCCATATCGAGAGCCACTACAGGGGAGAGTACAGAGCCGCTTCAACGGCTGCCATGCCAAAGCGCGCAGCATCATAGAGCGCGCTTTCGGGCTACTGAAGGGGCGATGGAGGTGTCTCCTGTCGAAGTCCTTGGAGGCAGTGGCGGCGCCAGGGTATGGCTGGGGTAGGCTACAGCCATACCAAGAAATGGCTTAGCCCTACCTTAGCCCGACCATGAAAAATTATGTTAAAGTAAGCATGTTGAGAACACGGATTGCGAAAATCTACCGGTCGTGTCCACAACACACAAACTGATCCTGCTGTAACAACAAGTGCACGTTACTGACGCAATATGGTTGAGACCATTCGGGCTTATGCTAGAGGGGTGCAAGGAATAGTCTAAGTAGTGGGGGAGTTTTATACACTAAATGTGTGGAAATTCTCTCGCGTTATAATATCAGCGCGGGCGCGGTCAGATCAAAATGCCTCCAAATGCAATTTGAATAGACCTACAGCCAATCAGAGCAATGGGTCTGCTGCGTCACGCATTACTGATACGTCACGTTCAGTGAAAAATGTCCCCAAACTCGCGCCGAGTAAATTGCAGACAGACAGCAGAACTTCTAGGATTAATTGTATATTTCGGATGGATAGATTTGTTCTTAAACGCCCTCGCATTGAGGTACAAGTCGAACAGGTGCCAGAGTCACACGACCCACCTGAAGAGTGATAGTGAGTTTGAATATATTTTTGTAATAATGGGTCATTTGGAAAAAGTGTTTTGTATGACAATAGAGACACAGGCCCACCTTTTGTGTGCTTTTCTTTTCTTCTCCCTTCTCCTCTGCTTTTACCTTACTCTCTCTCTCTCTCTCTCTCTCTCTCTGTCTCTCTCCCTCACTCTCTCCTCCCTCTCCCTCACTCTCCCTCTCTCTCTCCCTCTCCGTGTCAATTCTATATGCCAACTTTTCTTGTTTCTGCCGCTGCGTAGCATGTTGTAACAACGTGGAATTAGCAGAATAGGCTATTGTATTGTTTAACTCACACCTGTTGCTCTCGATGTAATTTAGCTGATAAAAGGAGACTAATAAAAGCTAATAAAAGCCTCACGCGTGGCGTTTCACTGTCAAGGGGGGCAATATATATCGTGTATGTAATTATATTACAAATACTGACTTGAGCCCCACCACTGTATGGGTTAGCCCTACCATAGATTACCCAACAAAAATACTCTGGCGCCGCCACTGCTTGGAGGTGAACCATAACTTTTGTCCCTGCTGTGGTCACTGCCTGGTGTGTACTACACAACCTTGGCATTACTAAAAAATGTGGTTTTTATGTTACCCGTTTGTTTGCTTGACAGAAGAAAAATGCATTTACTGGCCAGATGCATTACTCTATTCTCTTGTTTGTGCCATTTATATGCCTTATTTCCAATTTCACCTTGCTCAAGTTTATTTAGAGCAAAGAACTTTACAGACCCATGTCTTTATTACAAATTGTATGTAAACTAGGTCATCACACAATTTCGTCAGAAGCTGTTACGTTTAGTGTTGAAATTGAGCCATGTTCAGTGATACAATATTGTTATGCTTTGACTGAACGTTAAAAGAAAGAAGAGACATGTGATAGTAATTTTACTTATGTAGTTTTTGAGCTACATGCAGTAACATGACTCCATTTTAATTGTTATATTATTTATTTAATAAAACATCCCTGATATTGCATTTGAATACTTTACACACGGTTGGTTTATGCGCAGAATGATTTGAGGTGGAGATTTGAAAAGCAGAAATTGATGTGGTCATTATGAGTTTCAGTATGACAGATAGTTATACCTTGGGTTGCACAATGACTTTAAAAACGTTGGCTTTTTAGTCATGTCACAATCATAAAATGTATATTCAGCTTTGTCTAAAATAAAGATCTCCTTGTATCTTTACAGTAAACACATTTGTTGTATTTTTTCTGTATTTCTACTTGTAAAGAAGGCTTCATGCTTGATTTAACCCTTGTATGTTGAATGGTGTTCGGGTCTGTGGGATCCGTTTTCATTATTCATCTAAAGAAAAATGACATGATAAATTATTTTTTCGCACTCACACTCAATGGCCTTGGCTCATTTTCTGTGAAGCACATATATCAGAACACATTTTCAATGACCACCCACTGTACCCCCCCTTCACATTTACAAAAAAGGCCACTCATGGAGGTTAGCAGTCAGAGTTCCCAACGCGTGTTGTGGTGAAGGATGAGGTCCACCATGACGTAATTTGTAATGCTTAATTTCTTTATACAATGTTAAAATGTTCTTTTAGGCCTATCTAAAATCTTGGTTAACATATAACAATCACGCACACGCTCAGACACGGTCAACACGGTTGAAAAACGTGTGGCTTCCTCTCTAACCTCTCATCCCCGCTGATCACCTGTGCCCAGATATAGCTTGATTACCTCCCGTGCTCCCAGGTGCGCAGATTGGATGATGACGCGTTCACACACACACACACACACACACACACACACACACACACACACACACACACACACACACACACCACACACACACACACACACCACACACACACACAACACAAAACCCCATGCACAACCAAAAGCAAATTGGCTCCAACACAGGGTGTTAACAAAAGTGTGAAAATTGTAGGTCCTGTACACTTGTGTGTGTGTGTGTGTGTGTGTGTGTGTGTGTGTGTGTGTGTGTGTGTGTGTGTGTGTGTGTGTGTGTGTTGTGTGTGTGTGTGTATGTGTGAGGCTTTTGTGTTTCTGCCCCTGCCATTCCCACACAAGGTTGCAACATTGTTGATAAATTCAAGCACCGATACCTGTCTGCTCTCACATTCCCGCATTATGTCTTGCGGGAACCAATCTTAATTATTTTCACATTCTATCCCAGCTGCAAATTTGGGGCGAGACACAATAAATAAAACTTTGCCAGTTTGGGTCCTTATCACAACTGATCAAGATGGCCAAATGGTTCTCTGCTCAGAGAACCATTTGATGATGATGAGGAAGAGAAATAGGTTTTAGAATGTGAGGATCACATTTCTGAGAATTCTGAGTCTGACAGTGACTTTGAAGAAGAGGATGAGCATCAGCTAGTTACAGCCAAAACAAACAAGTAGCACTTTAATTCATTTATGTGATTTAACAAATGTAAAAGGGCAAATATTAACCATAAATGCTGTTTATATTGCTTGGAATTTGGATTAAGTAAGCATCTGTTGAGTATTTTAACCTAAAATAGTTTGATTGTGTTGAATTGAAACCCAAAAAGGCAGCAGGTCCACCAGACCCATCCACTGGCTAAATAACAGAAATATGAACACAGTCAACACACCACACAAGGGTTAACGTCAAACTTAAATATGTATTTCAAAATTAAATATTATCCAAAATATCACATACAACAAATGAACAAATCCAAAGCAAAAGACAAAACAAACAGACACTATTCTTTGCGAACTAATTGTTCGAAGAGCTCGAGGAATTTCGTGGAGGTTTCCTCGGAGGCTGCCTGCTGTCGGTTGAAACGGTCCTCCTCCTTGACCGCCTCCGCCTCCAGGAACCGTATTAACTGGGATGTGCGTTTTTTTTTGCGGGGACAGGGGACCGGCAGAGGTGGATGGCTCAACATCCTCCTGGCTGTCCACGCCAGACTCGGTGGCCTCCTCATCCTCCACTGTGGCCTGGCTCTGGACAGCCTCAGTGGATGTTGAGCCACTGCCAGAAGCCACAGCAGCTGTGGCGGAGTCCATCAGGAAGGGAGGGTCCATGGATGGCCTCCCACCGATGGCCTCATGCATGGCCGTAAAATAAGGCCATGTGGCTGCTGTGGCCTCTCCCCTGTCGGTCCCTGTCCCGGTTGGGGGGCATCTCAACTCCTACAAAAACACAAACGAGAGGTAAAGTTATACAACAGCAGCTATGCTGAGCAGACACAACCATGGTTTCACAGGCACACATGAGTACAACTAATACATTATAACATATTACCTTATATTTTCGTTTCAAATTGTCCCACTTTTTGCCGACCTGCGTGGGGGTTACAGACCCGCAAAACCCAAGGGCCTTTAGAATTTCCCTGAGTGATACAAGTTTCAAGCTGGTCAGCAATTAATAAGGTCTGCAGCAACAAGTGCCATCTAACAAAGCAATTGATATTTAAACTCAGAGGTTCAGCAGACAATATTAAAATACCAATCGTAACCACCAATACGTAAATGCTAAGGATCATATGTTCCCAATCCAGGAAAATGTCACTCACACTCACTCAAAAGTTGGTCACTCTTGACCCTCACTTTAATGAGGGTCAGAGTTTCTTCCTCTGTCCCAGTGAACATACAAAGTAAAAGGTGTAGCTTAAAACTATTGGAAGATTCACAGACTCTGTAATGAGCGATGGATTCGAGTGTAGGCCTACAGTATATAGCCCAAATCTAATGATAGTGCTGAATGCAAAACAAAGTTCTGGTTGATTAAATACTCTTAAAAATAAATAAACGTTTGTACTTTTAAACATCATGGCATGCTTATAGCAGGATTGGGTGTAGTTCAAATGTAGAAAACAACATAAAGAATATCAGGTGAAATGTCAATAAGGAATGCAGTTAGAAGGCTCTAACATGCAGCTTTTTGGCATGATAACACAATTATTTTCCACCTCGCTCATGAGAGTAACAGCTGGTGAAATGACGGCCTCGTCTACTGATTTTAATTTAACCCATATATCGAGCCCGATCGTCGATTTCAAATGATTTAATGTAATGGTTTGCCTGACTGGCCATCGTAATCGGGATCTTTGAAGATCCAAAAATCCACAGTTTTCTTACATTTCGGATCTCTCTCTCTCTCTCTCTAGGTTGTCCTCAGACGAGCCCTCCATCGTTGCTTCCAGTCATCCCGGTTCTCCATACATCTGGCCAGTTCATTGGTACTTTGTGCTCCTGCGTCATTCTTGAGTACGTCCTCGTGACCGATGCCCGTATGTTGGTTCCCACAGCACCAATTTGCTGGCTGGCAGCTCTTGATGCCTTTGGCAATGTCCTGCTAGTCTCATTCTCCTGGCTGCAATATTCTCGCTCACCCTTGGTATTCCCTCATACAGGATCTTGTTGGTTATATGTACACTCTTGCTGATGTTAAGTACTGCTCGCAACATTCTGGTGTAGCATCCGTCTAGAGACTTTTGCAGGGTTGGCTTCAGGGTCCAGCATTCACTGCGATAGAGGACAACAGACTCTACCGTTGCATAGAAGAAGCTGAGTTTGATTTGACGGGGAGGTTGGAGTTCCATACACTGGTCATGCCGTTCAGGGCTCTCCATGCAAGTGCCTTCCTCACCTTAAGATCTTGCTCGGTTGAGTTGACCCATGAGCCCAGGTACTTGAAGTCCTTGACTTCTTTAAGCGCAGTGCCTTCTGTTGTTGTCAGAGGTGGATGTTCCGGTAAGATGTTATAGGTGATAACCTCAGTTTTCTTGGCGTTTAGCCTAAGGCCAACCTTGGCACACTCTAACTCCACTCTGTTCAAGAGTTCCTGTGCTTGTCCCACGCTGTCGGAGAGCAGGCTGATGTCGTCCGCATAGTCCAGGTCTGTCAGGACTAGGGATGGGTATCGTTAGGATTTTATCGATACCGATACCGGTACTGCTTATCGGTATCGGTATTTTTCGATACTCTTATCGATACTTTTCAATAATTTGGTGCTCAAAATTATAGACATGAATACAAGATTAAACAGTCATTTTATTGTAATTTTCTTGCAGAAATAACTGTATAACTTATACATTAGCTTCTCAGAAGCAGACAAAAATAAATAAATAACTTAAAGGGGCCTGGCTCGCCCTATCATGCTTTTTGGGGTTTTCCCTCAGACAGTGGATGAAAAGAGGCATTTTGAAAACATTTTTTTAACATTTGTAAATCAGTTACATCTTCATCCAGACATTTCAAACTGACATACTAGCTCGACAAGAGATCCTTAAAACATTGTCATCATGTAAAACTGTGATATGAAGAAATTGGTAAGAAGGCTAAGATGGCAAAAAGATAAAGGCGAGTACGTATATTATTCTGGATTGTACTTTTAAATCATCACAAAATAAGTGATGTGCTGAACTGAAACACGTCAAAATGTGTCTGAAGGTTTAAACATAGAACAAAGTATTTGAGCTTAAAATATGTCAATTCCTAGTAAACGACCAACAATTGCTGAACCATACATTGAAACGTTGACCTTTAACAACATTTAAATGCAGTTTTCCAATTCACAATGACATCTGTAAGTTTAACTGTTTGGTTTATAAAGCATTTAATGAAATGCCAAATTATTATAGGTGTAGGAGGCGAGCTCACATTAATACACTGTCAGTGTAAATAAAAAAGACACGGCGATGTGCCTGCAAGACTTCACTCAGGTAAACAAAACATATTACCCGTGCGTAGCAGCTAACCTGCCTGCGAGTCTTCGCTCAGGTCACATTTACACACGGCGCGGCTGAAGCCCGCTAGCACTATCGCTAGCAGCCACATTGTTTAGGCTGTCAAATACGCTGCACCGTTTTAGATTCAATGAGTGTCTCGTTTGCAAATGATTCATTAAGTTGCTTGTGTTACCCCCTTTACAAGCAACTAATTGAGTACACAGATTGCACCTTGCACTATCGCCACTACATTTTTTAAAGTGCACCCAGACCTTCGATCACTTCGCTCTGTCCGCCCAACCCAGTCTCATGGCATTTCGTGTTCACCAACACGATTTTTAATCTATTGATTCGTGTTCACCAACACGATTTCCCCCCTTTTTTTCGTGTTGCACAGCACGATTTTAAAAGCAATGTATTTCTACTGGTAATGACGCTCATGGAAGCACGGCATTCGTTTGTGTCGGCTGCCCTTAAAGGCAATGTGAGCGTCCATTCTCATTGGATAACGGAGAATTGTACACCCGGAAGTAAGTATTCCCCTTACTGTCGATTGATTTTACAGTGATATCTGCACTACTCATCGACTAAAAAACACCAGATTATCCTTGTTAATTACACAACATTGATTGGTTTAAATTGTGTGCAATGCTTTTGTATTTTTCCCCTTCGATTCGGAGAAACAAATATTTTTTCGGAGTAGTAAAGGATAGCAGAAGACACTACACTACCCAGAATCCCCAGCTATCGTTTAGGACTACACCATGTGCTCTGTTTGACAAACCCTGTGATAGTCCTCAAGCTCTGTGATTGGAGAGTGTGCTCCGAGGGTTACGCGATTCCTAGAACAGCACTTGAAATGGGATGGAACCACGCGTTCCGATAATCCAAAAATCAGCTCCTAATTCTAACCCTAGCCTTGACCTCTGAGTGAAACGTCACAGGGGTTAAGGGATAGTGGATAGGAGAATTCAAAAGGATTTAGGAGAAGAGACTGCGGTACTTTAGAGAATCCGAATGCACTTTCACTATCCGACGTGTTTATGATGCGCCAGCGGACGTCATGAATGTGCGTCTGCTGCTGTGGGGGAAAACTATGGAAACTACAGTTTTCTATACAGCGGACTACAACATGGATGTTTAATAAGAACGAGGGGACTACTGTAAACTCATCTAGAGACTCTGCACCGTGCTCTGATGCTGTTGCTTTATGCTTTATTGAACGTGGACAACAGAGAAACATATTCTTCATGACCAAAGTTGGAATTGAAATAAAAAAGGAAAGTGAAACTTATGCTCCCTCCGGTCCACATTAATACAAATGATCCCAATACGTATGATTGTATGAAAATATCTTAAAATCAATACAAATGTATTTATTATAAACGTTAGTCCTTAACATTTATCACTGTGTATATCACCATTCAAACATCTTTTAAAAGTTGAACAAACCCCACACAGCTCAGTAAAGACTGTGAAATGTTGACTTTATTTGATCATTTCAGTAAAAACTAACGTTCATATTTCTCTTTTTGATTATAATACTGATGAACGTTCAGAAAAAAGCACTTTGGCAACTTACCACATACGTTTTAAATGCTTAATAAGCACCGAACGTTCATGATATATTTCTCGGTCATAATCGGTTGTTTCCGTGAACGGCCGACTGTTGTGATGGCAAATACTGTGGCTGCAATGCATTGTGGGGCAGCATTTTCTCCTCTCCTTTCGGTTAGGGAAGTCCAGTGGTTCCTAAGCTAAAGGAGGTTATAAAGGAAGTTTGAAACCTCCTTTCCTTTCATTTGGAGAATTGGAACGGCACTTATCATGGCTGCCAGTGACGTACTTCCGGGTCATTTCACTCCGTTAGGAAGGTCCTAAGCTAAATGGACTATTGGAATGCAACCCTGGATTTGAACGGGTCCACCGCGTCCCCCCCTCCCCCCACCCCGTCCCCAGAACTACACATGCTGGCTATTCTGTTTCGCAACATGTTCTTTATCTATGGCACGTCTCTACTGGGAGTTGTAGTTTTAAAAAGACGTTTTCGTATTCCCATAATAAGAAGTTGCCAGTATTAAACTGTACATCCCTGGAGGTTTAGGGGGTAGGAAACACTCAAATTTAAAACATATAATTAATAAATGGGGTGAAAATTGCTTGTGCCCATAATGGGCAGCATTAATATATATACACACATGCCAGCTAAGGTCAGAAGAGCTTTATTTAACAGCTGGTCTTATGTTTGTGACCCCTGTTGTTAATTGATAACATTACATTACATTACATTAATTGATAAGCCTGAAACATGCACTTGTCAAGGTTCAGAGGCACATTTTGCAAATATGGCAGTAGCCATCGATCAGCTTAAGATAAGATATACTTTATTGATCCCCAAGTTGGAACATTTGCGTTTACATCAGCATGTGTAACAGTTGTAAATATGCAGTGGTGTTTATTTGTAAATCATTTAGTATAATCACACAAATTCTGTGTTTTATATTCAACAATTCTGTGTTCTTTATTTATTGATTGTTCAATACCTGACAAGGCCGGAGATGAAATATCTACATACATCTTATAAGAGTATAATACATTATGTATAATATCAGTTAAAATAAGTGCTTCAACATAGTTAACATTGCTGGAGGTGTAAGAGAATATTTTAATCTGATTTGGTTATAGAGTTTCTTATCTTTTCTTAGTATCTGTGATATTGCAAACATCTTTGTATTAAAGTCAAGCTCCTCTCTGTAAGTTGAGGTCACAGGTCAAAAGCTTCTCCCTCTTTCCTGTGGGGGAAGGGTCCCTGCCTCCATGCATTTTGCGAGACAAACAGATTATTGTCTCACATCTGCTATTGATTAGGTAAAACGCGGGTTTCTGATAGCTTCCGCCTCTTCTCATGTTGATGCGTGCTGTGTTTTCTTTGTGTCAGAGATGGCTTGGTAGACCACAGGGATGTGTGAAACTAAGAAATCTCCCCGGCTGTATTAAATGTACTCTTAAATAAACTCTCAGTGCTGTGGCTAAAAGACGATCCAGACTCCTTCATTCCACCTCAACATTGCAACACAGAAGTTTCCTTCACACATTGGCGTCACGACAGGATACCAACAGATTTTCAGAGCTGGTAAGTGTAATTTAAAATCTATATTTGGACATTGCCTTACCAGACTCTGTGATTGACGGTATCATAAATTACCTGTGAAACTTTTTGGGTCTCTCTATTAAATCTGTGGAATTTTTTTATGATAACCTGGGAAATCGGTGTCGATGGGGGATTCTGTCCTGGCCGATTTTCCCTGTGATTGCTACTGGGGGCAAAGTGCCTACAGGAGCAAGCACAGCTCATGTAAAGAACAATAAGAATATTGGGGCTAATAAATTAAAACCTCGGAATATCGCTTATTTACCGATTTCCTCTGTGTGTGGGTTCCTGGAATTAAATTACTAGACAATTACACACGGCAAATATTCGGAGGAGACCTTAAGGAGAGCATCAAGTAAGATGGAACTTCTGTTCAAAAGAAGCAATGTGAGGATTTGTATTGAAACGAATCGCCGAATCTGGAGATTTCAGACGGTTTAACTAGTCAGATCAAATGCGCCTCGGGTTCTTCTGCTCAAGCTGCACGAGGGAGGGTGAATTCCCTCCCCCCTGTGGTGAACGGCACACGAGGGAAATAGAGCACAGGGTGGTATTTTGCTAATCAACACCAATATAAGTTTTAGAACTAAATACATTTATTGATGGGAGAGGGTGATACCAGAATATTACATCACACTGTGTTTTCATAAACCAATGGATTATTGAATTTGGCTGTTGTTTGAAAATAAAAGAGTACTGAATTAATTAAAAAATCTCTGCTCTCGGTCGGTAGAGCGGTTTTACCACTAAATTTGCATAGTGGGTTTTGATTGAGAATAAAGTAGTTTATTGCTCTTCAACAGATTACTAGTAAAGATGGCTGAGAAGAGCCATATTAAACAGATATTTCAGTGCTCCCGTTGAGGTTTCCGTCATTCGGATTAAAATTAAACTGGATGACTTTTGGCCGGGGCGCTGGTGTTTGTTGGCGAGTACATGTTTGTTTGGTCTAATTGTCTCTATATTGGTTTGTCTACCCGCCGTCTTGTGCATGTTTTGAAACAACTAACACGAATCAGTCCATAGCCAGGGTAAAATTAAACTAAACTTAGTTAATCACTCACCAAAGTAAAATGAATTGAGGAACAAATAAATAAATAATGTAAAGCAACATTATACATTGTAATATAAAGGTGCTGAAAAAGGAAAATAAATAGCAAAAGAGTGTTTTATATCCTGCATCTGTCTACAAACCGAGACCCTCAGAGCATCACTGGCCTGAGGAAATCAGGGTTGAGAAAAAAAATCTGTCTGCTCAACTAGGTCAATGTTGTATTATTTGTTTCATTTGTTCTTAAATCTATGTATTGTATGGTAATGATGAATAAAAAGAAAAAAAAACCGTAATGTTTGAAACACATTCCGAAACAAAGCAGATAGCGAGAATAGACTCAGACATGATTGTGATTGGACCTTTTGCACTGTTGCTGCAAAATGAAAACGTTTTTGATTGTCTGTTCCAACTGGCCACTGGAATAAGATAATTGATATAAGTTGAAGTTCAATTACAGTTTTTAAATATAGTTTAACATTCTTATTAAACTGTTTCAAATTATTTCTAGTCAAAATCTCCCCCTTTCTCTGCTCTGCTTGGTGCTGCAGAAGAAGAAAAAACCGCAAGACACGGGGGTCAGAGACAGGTGTGACCTCTGGAAGGAAAGATAATCTGAAGCAGACCACGGCCGACCCATTGGGGGTTTTATGGCCTCAGCACAATGGAAGATCTAATTATGCAGCAGTCAGTTTATAATTTTGCCAGTACTGTTGAGCATTTTCAAAATGTATTTTCATGCCTCTGTGCAAGGCTTAGTCTTTCTATCTGTATAGCCCACTGGTGTAAAGTAACTAAGTTCATAAACTCAACAAGTACTATACTTGGGCACAATTTTGATGATACTGGTACTTTATTTGAGTATTTAAATGTTTTGCTACTTATTCTTCTACTCCACTACATTTCAGAGGTACATGGTGTACTTCTACTCCACTACATGTATTTAATACCTTTTAGTTACTTTCAGATCTGGATGAATGATGTGAAATATAATCAAGTTGTTGAATCAGCACTTTAGTTCCACCTGGAGTAAATCCACAAGCTACCCTGCAGTATACAAAGTCATTCAAACTAGCTGCACCTTTACCAGCTTTGAGAACACTTTCAGGATCAATCATTATAAACATATCATATATAGTATTCTGAGAACACTTTCATGATCAATCATTATAAAACATATCATATATAGTATTCCTGAATAACCAATCTGCACAGTGACTACTTTTACTGTCGCTATTTTCACTATATTTTGATGACAATACTTGTATACTTTTACTTGAGTAACATTTTTGAATGCAGCACTTTTACTGTAACATAGTATTCCTACACTCTGGTTACTTCTACGTTTACTCAAGAACAAGATCTGAGTACCCAAGCTAACGTTAGCCGAAACATTTTCAGTTTGCTTCAAGCTCGGCCGCTCAGACAGGGAGCTCTGCTCTGAACACCCCGTTTCTAACAGCTGTTCTCCAGCGGTCAGTCTGTGCCACAGTCACTACTCCGGACCACACAGCTAATATTAACGAACACATCCGTAGGCAGTAATGTACTTGAACGCGTTCATATTTTGGGCGAACGTGAACTGAACGTACTGTATTTTTCCGCTTAGATGAACGTAATTGAGAACGCGTTCATTCTCAGCGCTGTACATAACGGCGTGGTGTTGTTGCAGGAAGGTCCCCGAGCGGGGAATACTTTTGGCGGTAAGTACATCTCTATATATACATCGATACACATTACGTGTTGATAGAAATCATCACATAATGAAATAAGACCCCACGGTTTGATGATTGACAGGTGTGTGGGCTGTCTATTCCATTTTGACACACAGAACAAGGGGGGGGCGATCCACCCGTATCCAAAATGTAAGTAATTCACACAGACTCGTCCCTCTGTGAGGAGCAGCAGGTTCAGCTTCATTTAAATATGTCGTGTAGTAATAGATGGAATTATTTTTCATCTCAAGAGAGAATGTGTATTTTATGTTAGTATTTCAAAAATCTCCTGGGGGAGAATCCCCCCAGACCCCCTGGGGGGTTGGGTTTTCAGCATGTCAACTCTTTCACTTGTGAGGAAATTACAGGATTGGCTCCAGGTCGCCCTTTTATTTACTACAAGACAAATGTGCCTTTTTATTTCATACAGTTCAATTTGGATTGAGACAGGGAAATAATCTAAACCTCAAGCGTGGCGTTTCACTGTCAAGGGGGCAGTGTATGTAATTACATTTCTAATGCTGATTTGAGCCCCACCACTGTATGGGTTAGCCCTACCATAGATTACCCAACACAAATACTCGGGAGCCGATAAGTCAATTAATTGCTTATCGCGACAGGCACACAATAAAACAGTGGAAACAAACATGTGTTTGACTTTCATTAGTGAATTAAACTGTGTGCCCTTTATAGTCTGTGTCCAATATTGTGTATTTGTATATATATTATATATATATCCTAAATATATGCTAAGGTCCCGCTACTGACACGATAGCAGTCATTTCGTGCGCATGTGTGTAATTAAAAAACCCATGATATCAAAATCTCACTC
>NW_022990287.1:237289-323703 GCF_902827175.1 Gymnodraco acuticeps | reverse complement strand
GTCTCAACCAATTTCAGTGAGACAGCATATATCAATATTATAATCTGATATTAAATCATTTACCAATATTGCTTTAGATGCTAGAGATCTTATGTTTAAGAGACCACATTTAATCTTCCTGTTTTGTTGCACTGTAGTAGTTGTTACATTTACTTTTATTAGGTTATTATGTATGACACCTCTATTAGGTTTTACCTTAAATTGTCCTTGGGCAGACACACACACCGTTAATATTGGGTATTTTATTGGGTTCGGGATTCCTATGGATGACTGCCTAGGAGAGAGCGCAGAGAAGCGTGTAAGACTGCGACTCCTCCTCCTGGTCTCAACTCCAGTTTGTCATGGATTAAGTCCACAAAGCCCTGAAATGTTTGCCGAAATGAGATTTGCACCTTCCAAAGTAGGATGAATGCCGTCTCTCAGACCAGGTTTTCCCCAGAAGGCTGTCCAATTATTTACGAAGCCCACATTGTTTAGTGGGCACCACCAAGACAACCAGCGCTGAAATTATGACATATACAAGTATACATGTCATCATTGATCAGATTGGGGAGGGGACCAGAGAAGATTACGGTGTCCGACATTGTTTTAGCATAACTACACACCGACTCCACATTAAGTTTGGTTCTGATTGGCGTAAACGAACATCATTACCACCGACGTGAATAACAATCCTACTATATTTACGTTTATTTGCGCCAGCAGTTTAAGATGCGCCTCAACGTCGCCCGCTCTGGCCCCCGGAATGCATGTGACTGTGGAGGCTTCGGTCTCTAAATTCACGTGTCTCATAATAGAGCTACCAATAACCAGAGTTGGCTTCTCAGCGGGTGTCTCGCTGAGTGGGGAATATCTGTTAGATACGTGAACGTGGTGGGGACCTGCGGGTTTTGCGTTATGCCCCTTCTGAACAGTCACCCAGTCTCCCTGCTGCTCGGGAGTTGTAGGGGGACGGCAAGAGGAGCACCCTTTTGCCGGTCCGCACCGGCTAACATGGGCTTTACTGTAGCTGAGTTACTTTCTAAGATGCGGAGCCGGGCTTCTATGGCTATGATTCCCGCCTCAAACCTAACAAATACTACATTTAACACATGTATCGGTACCAGTAAAGGAGGTAGGGAAGTAACCAAACATGAGACAGTTAGAGCAGGAAATAGTACCAAAGAGCCATGGCTAGCTATCAAGCTAAAGTAGCTACCGTTAGCAAACCCGAAAAGAGTGTAGGCAACTGTGGAGTTACAGTCGCTAAGAGAAGGAGAGTTGTGAGTGCTTAAGCTGTAGTAACGTGTGATTACAACGCCAGGCAGTTGACGTGATCAAGAGTTTTAAAACGATCGATTAAGTTAAGATAATAAGCTATCAGCAACAGAACAGGCACACGGGATACCCGGGCCCTTTCTCATTTCTCTAACTCCCCTCCTCGACTCCTATCCTCGAGACTTAGTCCCGCCCACAGGAGATGCGAACGGAGGAGTCGAGGAGGGGAGCCGAGGAGAGAGGAGGGGAAGCAGCAGGCGGTTAGAGAAATGAGAACTCCTCTCCTCTGAGCGGTCATTTTAAAGATACGTCCATTAATGATGACAGGAGGCACAGTAGCCCTCTGTCTGATGGACAGATGTGTTCATGACGACTTATATATTTACTTTTAATTCATAAACAGTGCGGTATAATGAGACAATAACAGGCTACAGTTGCGGGGACACACACACACACACACACACACACACACACACACACACACACACACACACACACACGTATATATTATACCATTTCAGAATCAAACAGAGCACTCTCATAATAACGTAACACTATCAGAGACTGGATATATACCCCCCCCCCCCTCTCTGGTCGTTACAATGAGGGAAATAAATTACGGGCCAAAAGTTTTATTTACAAGTATTAAAAGTAAGCAGAGGACCAACTGAAACCTGTTTGTCCGCTGCATCCACGCACTGTACAACACACACACCTACACACTGTTTGTAGATGTATGTGCATTAATAAACAAGGCATGTCAGGCTGTGTCTCAACGCCGTGTATTCACATTGAGCAGGCAATCATACAACTGAGGTATATTCACGTGAGGCAGATATATATATATATATATAACCACCATACGTCCACAGGGTGGAGCTGCAAACTAGCCTAAACCACCCTGTAACATCTCCCTTCCTTTTGTTAAGTAACAACACAGGATCAATACTGCCATTAAACTGTTGACCTTCAATCAGAACATTAATCAAATGATTTCAACAACAAATAGTGCACATAGCAGAGACACTTCAATAATAGCCGGATCCGAACACATCAGCAATAAACTCAGAACAATCAATCAAATTTGTTTTACAATCTCTCCACTTCCTTCTTTTTTTTTTCAATCTTTATCGTCCATGTGTGTTTGAGTGCGCACAGTTCAAGTGTGTGTGTGTGTGTGTGTGTGTGTGTGTGTGTGTGTGTGTGTGTGTGTGTGTGTGTGTGTGTGTGTGTGTGTGTGTGTGTGTGTGTGTGTGTGTGTGTGTGTGTGTGTGTGTGTGTGACCTAGAGGTCAAGTCTGTCGGGAGGTCTAATCAGCCGTCCGCTCCGGGAGAAGGCCCGGCCCTGTAACTCAAGGCATGGTGTATCCCCAGTCTGCAGGGAAGACCGAGACGACCCCGGGGGTGATGGCCTTGGAGACTCCTCGGGGACGCCGACGACCTCTCTGGCGCTCCCCCCACTCGCAGGCTGCTCCGGGGCCGATTCTGGGAGAACTGACGGCTGGAGAAGGGCCGCCTCTGCTGGTCGAAGATCAACCCTGTTGCGCCGATACGTGGTCCCCTCCACACCGACCAGATAGGACCGGAGTCCCAACTGCTGAAGGCACACACCTCTCCTCCATCGGCCCGTCCTGTCTCCTGGGAGTGGCTTCATCCATATGGGCTGGCCGACGTTCAGCTCCGGCAGATCCTTGGCAGATCTGTCATATGTTAGCTTTGCTGCTTGATGTTTCATTTTCAGCTTGTCAGGAACACCCATGACGACCTGAGGCACCAGTAGCTGGTCGGCCACAGGGAGAAGGGTTCTCAGTCTCCGCGACATAAGCCGCTGTGCTGGGCTGCAATGCATACCCTCAGTGGGCGTATTTCTCCAATGCAATATGGCCCTCCAGGGGTCCTCTTTGGCACGGTCTGCCCTTCTGCACAGGCTCTTTACAATTTTCACTGCTGACTCTGCTTTGCCGTTAGCCTTTGGGTGCCTCGGTGAGGACATGACATGCTCAAAACCCCACTCTCTTGCAAACGCCCGGAACTCTCCACCAGCAAACTGGCCTCCACCATCAGAAATGGCCCTGTCTGGGACACCGTAGCGTGCAAACTGTGCCTTGCATCTACGGATCGTGGTGTCCGCTGATAGGTCAGGGAGCAGGTCGATCTCCCAAAAGTCAGAATAATGGTCCACCACGAGCAAGAAGTTCTGTGCTGCGTAGCTGTACAGATCCATGCTTACTAGCTGCCAGGGACGTGTGGGGAGCGGGTGTGACATCATAGTCTCTTTCTGTTGTTCATGTGCATACTCATTGCACACAGAGCACTTTTGCACATAATCCTTGACTTCCCCTTGCATACCGGGCCAGTAAAGTGTATCACGGGCCTGCCTGTAGCACGCCTCGCCCCCCACGTGGTTGTAGTGGATCCGTCTCAGCATTTCCGGGCGCATAGCTTTTGGAATGATGACGCGCTGACTCCTGAAGAGCACGCCATCCTGTGCACTTATCTCATCTCTGATGGCCCAGTAGTCCCTGACGGCTACAGGGGTCTCCTCTTTGTGTCCTGGCCATCCCTCCAGCACGACAGACTTAAGTGTTTGAAGACACACATCCTCCTCAGTGTGTGTCCGAATCTGTGCCAGGCGTTGGCTGCTGACATTTAAATAGTCTGCCTGCTGAATGGCCGCCGTGTCACCCTGCTCCTGCTGCATGCTGCAGACCATTTCACGTTGGTACAGTGTGTCTGTTCTCTGTGGCGGGGTGGTGGCTCTGCTGAGCGTGTCACTTATGTACATCTCAGGGCCTGGCTTGTATACCACCGCAAGGCAGTAGTTCTGAAGTGTGAGGAGCATGCTCTGAAGGCGCTTTGGCGCACTGAGGAGGGGCTTGGTGAAGATGGACACCAGCGGGCGGTGGTCGGTCTCTGCAGTCACATCACCCCTCCCATATAGGTAGTAGTGGAAGCGTTGGCAGGCGAATACGATGCTCAGGCACTCCTTTTCAATCTGTGCGTAATTTTGCTCTGTTTGGGTCAATGCCCGGGAGGCGAATGCGACAGGCTGTCCCCCTTGAAGCAAGCAGCAGCCCAGACCCGCCTGACTGGAGTCGCTCTGTACGGTGACTGGCTTGCGGACGTCATAGTACCTTAGGACTGGCACCGCCGTGACCAGTGCCTTGATTTCCTTCATGGCGGCATCATGTTTGGGCAGCCAGTGCCACATCACATCCTTGTCCAGCAGTCTCCTCAGCAGCTCACATACCGCTGACAAGCGTGGCATGAATCTGGACAGATAGTTCACAAATCCGACACACCGCTGGACCCCTTTTGCGTCTGTGGGGTTTGGCATGTCCAGAACCGCCCTGACTTTTTCAGGGTCAGCCTTGAGGCCCTTGGCGTACAGTATGTGGCCGTGGAAGCGGACCTCCTTCACTCGGAACTGCAGCTTTTTCAGGCCCAGTCTCAGCTTTACTTCCCTGCATCTGTCCATCAGAGCGATGAGGTTTGTGTCATGGTCGCGATTGGCCTCATCCTCTGTGTCCCCACAGCCGACTATAAGGATATCATCGGCTATGGGCTCGATCCCTGTCAAACCGGCCAGCAGCTCATGCTGCTTCCTTTGATACAGCTCCAGGGCAACTGACACACCGAAAGGGAGTTTCAGCCAGCGTTTCCTACCCCACGGTGTCCAGAATGTTGTCATCAGGCTGCTTTCTTCATCTAAGCGGCACTGCAGGAATGCATCACGTGCATCCACCAGGGTGAAAATACGTGCCTTCGGCAGCTTATACAACACGTCATCTAAAGTGGGCATAAGGTAGTGGGACCGTTTCAGAGCACGGTTGAGAGGCTTCGGGTCAATGCATAGTCTCAATTTGTCTGGCTTTTTCACTATGACAAGATTGCTAATCCAGTCCGTGAGTTGAGTGACTGTGGTCAAGTGTCCCTCCTCTTCATATCGATCAAGCTGAGCCTTAACAGCTGCCTTGAGGGCCACTGAAACGTTCCTGGGAGCACACTGCACCGGTGCCACAGTGCTGTCCAGCTCAAAGTGAATAACACCGGGCAGAGACTCAACAGGGCTGGTGAACACGTCGTGGTAGGTGCTGACCAGACACTCCTTGGTCAGGTCTCCCTTCCTGCAGTGCTCCACCTTATTCAGCTCCTCAGGAATGGTGAAGCGTATCAGACCAAGTCTCTCACATGTCTCACCCGAAAGCAAGGGCCTCTGGCCAGTATGCATAATCTCAAAGTCCAGTCTGTGCGTCTTACCCCTAATGACGCATTGTGTGCTGTACACACCTAATGAGCTCATCCACTCACTGTTGTATAGTTTTAATCTGGTGAGACTCTTCAGAAGAGGTGTTCTAGGCGCCAGTCTCGTCTTGTCCTTGATGCTCATCACATTGCAAGTGGCTCCAGAGTCGAGCTGGCACCTCTGAACCCCACTTTGCAGTGGCAGGTTGACAAACCACTTTTTACCTCGAATGTTCACAGCCCCCACGCTCTCCGCTGTGTACACGTCTCTCTCATCGCTGTCCTCCAGTTCCCCTGGCAACGGGTCATCCACAGCTGGGTCCTATTTGAGCTTCTGACACCATGTTTGTAGATGTATGTGCATTAATAAACAAGGTATGTCAGGCTGTGTCTCAACGCCGTGTATTCACATTGAGCAGGCAATCATACAACTGAGGCATATTCACATGAGGCAGATATATATAACACAGGCACAATACGTCCACAGGGTGGAGCTGCAACCTAGCCTAAACCACCCTGTAACACACACTGTACCACCACACACACCTACAGCTCCTACAGCATATAATCAGGCGACAGCCGTTGTGTATTTTATTATGTGAAGCACTAAATGGTTTTAGAAAAATATTGACTCTTTGTTTGTAGATATCTACTAAACTACAGCAAATACAGAGAGTAATGTAGGCCTGTTATACTGAGTGATATACACTGCTCTGCTTTCTGCACGGACCTCACAGCTGTTCTCTCTGGAAACATCGTGTTGCGATGAGAGCATTTAATAAAATAATATCCAGGGGATGCATGCAGAGCTGTCATTGGCTGAGATAAGTCCGGCCGTGCGTCACGACTCTTTGAAACATCTCTGTTCCCGGAAATGCATCCACGAAGGAGCCGTGGAGGACCGTGGAGGACCCATCAGTGTATCCTCGGTTAGAGCTCCTCCAGAGAGCCTCCTCGACGCTCGATCCTCGGTCCTCGAAGTGCATTTAGAGAAATGAGATGTCCTTCAACATGGCGCGCTAAAATTCATTTCCGGGTCACTACCGGCAGAATCTGCACCTGGCTCGCCGATAATAAATTATCATTACACCTGGGTAAAACAGAGTCCATTCTCTTCGGTTCGAAACATAATCTCAGCAAATCCGACGACTTCTCAGTTGCAGTGGGCGACATTATTGTCACAAGTAAGAAGGAAATTACATACCTAGGATCTATTCTTGAGGCAAACCTCTCCTGTGACAAAATGGCATCCAATGTAATAAAAAAAGTCAATCAAAGAACTAGATTCCTATACCGGATCTCCTCTCTGGTAAACAAAAACACCCTGAAAACTCTGGCAGGAGCACTCATTCAAGGGTACTATGACTATGCTTGCACGTCATGGTACCATAGCACCTCCAAGGCGCTAAAAATAAAACTTCAAACATCGCAAAATAAACTGGTCAGACTACTGCTTGACCTTTCATCTAGAACCCACCTCACCTCTGCCCACTTTGACAACCTAGGATGGCTTAGAGTAGACGACAGAGTACAGCTACTTGCAATGGGCCTGGTCTACAAGATCCACTACACCTCTATGGTACCCATGTACATGTCAAAATTCTTCCCAAAGGTCAAGGAATACCATGATCATAACACCAGAGGGAGCTCCACAAATCATGTGAAACCCAGATTTGGCACAAAAAAGGGGGAATACACGTTTCGCAATGATGCCACATCAAGGTGGAACGCTCTTCCCACAACTGTAAAGGAAAGTAAAACTATACTTACCTTCAAAACCTCTCTTAAAGAGCACCTTCGGGGGAGAGCATTGCAAAACTGGCCCCGGTAATGGTACAAATCTCAACCTGTCGTTCAATGGACAGCTTCCCCCCCCCCCATCTATGTATATACTCGCATTTTAGACTCTGTTACTAACTGTATATCTGTAGACTTGGTATGTCTTAAATGTCCGGTTAGGATGTATTAGAACGAAATCTAAAATGAAAATTGTAAATAAGCAATCTGTATGTAAAAAACCACCTGTATGTAAATTGTAAATAAGCCATCTGTATGTCAAATATGTCTTAAATGATATGATGAATTGGAAATGGGGGACCCTGATGTAAACAAGACGAAAGTCTTTCTCTGGTCTGCATCCCCTTAACAATTGTATGTTTTGAGCTGTACTGTACTGTACCCAATATACAAGCTGTTAATAAACTTTTCAATCAATCAATCAATCAAACCGAGGAGTCGAGGAGTCGAGGAGGGGGATTTGATGAAATGAGAAAGGGCCCCGGAGATGACAACAACAACCCGAAGTTACAACATGCTTACCGCAATAGTGGTCCGCGTAGAAACACTGTCAGAGGTGTCAGATTGCATTTTGTGCAACTTTGAAGAAGAGGATGAGCATCAGCTAGTTACAGCCGAGACAAACAAGTAGCACTTTAATTCATTTATGTGATTTAACAAATGTAAAAGGGCAAATATTAACCATGAATGCTGTTTATATTGCTAGGAATTTGGATTAAGTAAGCATCTGTTGAGTATTTTAACCTAAAATTGTTTGATTGTGTTGAATTGAAACCATATTGAAACCCAAAAAGGCAGCAGGTCCACCAGACCCATCCACTGGCTGAATAACAGAAATATGAACACAGTCAACACACCACACAAGGGTTAACGTCAAACTTAATCTCAAACTCCTCTCTCCTCGGTTCCCCTCCTCGACTCCTCCGCTCGCATCTCCTGTGGGCGAGACCATAGACTGGGCGTGGCTAAGACACGAGGATAGGAGTCGAGGAGGGGAAATTAGAGAATTGAGAAGCCTTCATGGTGTGGCCCTTTAAGACTCCGGCAACGTCCTGTGACACGTGTCGCGGACGTCTGACGTCAGCTGCGGAAATATCAACATGGAGAACGGGAGAGAAGGTTCCACGAATTCACTTCTGAAAGATGGTAAAAACAGCTATGAGCAGTGGTGTGTGTCGTAATAAATGCGTTCATGGATATTTCTAAAACATATTCTCCACAGCTTCATCATATCTCCACTGTCCCTGCGCAGCTATAACCTGCAGAACACTTCCCGAAGCTAACCCTGTATCTTCATTCCAACAGTGACGTGTGTTATTGGGTTACTGACGTGTTATCCGTACCACACATGCATGGGTTAGTGACGTGTGCCCAGCGCCAGCTTCTAGCACTGTTTACATTTACATTCTACTGCTGGGACCATTGGAATAGCCTGTAATGAATGTTGTCTCTGTGTTGTCTGTCTGTGGTGTGGTCACTATAGTTCATTACTATAGTGACCACACCACAGACAGACAACACAGAGACAACACAAACACAGAGACCAAAGAGACATCAGACAGACCAGAGAGACAACAGACAGACAGACAGACAGAGAGACAACAGACAGACAGACAGACAGACAGAGAGACAACAGACAGACAGACAGACAGACAGAGAGACAACAGACAGACAGAGAGACAGAGAGACCAGAGAGACAACAGACAGACAGAAGAGACAACAGACAGACAGTGCAGGTGTGTGAGATGAACTGCTCTGCCTACTGAAGGAACGACAGGTGCAGCTGAATGGTTCATTGAGAAAAAGAGGTGTTGTTTCAGAAACAGGTCAACACAGGATGAGGTTGTGAAATGTCCACAGTGTTCTGAGAGATGTTGGATGTGCTGCTGTGTTCCAGGCTGCTACGCTGACTTCCTGGCAGAGGACTTTGATGTGAAGACGTACACGGCTCAGGCCATCCAGCATGCGGTCCTCGCGGAGCAGCTGGGCCGGCTGGCTCAGGGCATCAGTCAGCTGGATAAGGAGCTGCACAGCCAGGTACAGTTCACCAAAGACCAAGGTTCAGAATGTCTCACATGAAGACTGCTCAATCAAATAGCCATATACTGGTGAATCAGTGTGCTGCGTAGGGCTGCAACAAACGACTCATTTGATAATCGATGAATGAAACGATAAATCGACTATTCGGACTATTACTGTATGCCTTGCACAATTTCTCAAACGCTCTTATTTAGCCATCAACTTTTAGATTTAGCTTGAGGTTGTTTTAGGCATGTGGAAACTAACAATGAAGACAATACAGATGAATACTTGATTCAAAAATACATATATTATTAAATTAACTTAACAAATTGTGAACAGAATTAACATTGCTTTTAATTTAAATTAAATAAATAATATTTCACATCAAAAGAAACAACAATGTTTTAACAAATCATATTAAATAATCTGATAACAGAACTGTAAACAGAATAGCTGAAACTTTAACTAAATAAATAACTCAGTTTCCTCTAATCATTAACCCATGTTTGTATCATGGAGTTAACTCCGTGTGTTGCTGCTAGCATAAATAACACCTGACGTGGAAACGTTCCTCGTGGATGGGGCTGCAGAGCAGCTAGAAAGACGGTGGAACCCGGTGCATTCCTCCGTCTGAACGTGGAGCACTTTTGATAAATATTTAGACACATTGCTCGTGTTACCGCCCTTACATGCTAAACTCTTATTGCACTTTTGGCAACGAGCATTGTCCACATCGAGACGTGTGTAACTGCTCCGCCCCCTCGCACACAGACGGGGGAGAGAGATCTCGTCTGATCGAAAATACATCATAGACGCATTTGTTGTCTTTTTGCATGTTAGAAACGAGTTGGCGACACTAAGACTGCGATATAATACTTATGTAGCAATAATACATGACATATATTTTTTAAATGTCTCTAGTACCGATAAAAAGACCAATAACGTTGGAGCTTAACGGCGCGTAAAACACATGTGATGACGTCACCAATGAATCGACGACTGAATTAGTTGGCAACTAATTTGGTAATCGATTTTAATTGATTAAGTCGATAAGTTGTTGCACTCCTAGTGCTGCGTATAACCAAACGCTAGGAATGATTCTTTAAACATCAGGGGCCTCATTTATAAAGGGATATACGCTCAAAAAATGGCGTACGCCAGTTTCTACGCAATGTTTGCGATTTATAAAATACTAACTTGACGGGAAAACGTGCGGTCCTCCACGCAAACTCTAACCCATGCGTACGCACTAAGCACAAACACGGGAGAGACGAGAAACTGCGACACCGTTGGCAGAAGGAAGAATAGAGAGAAATATGTGGAAATAATACCATGAATAAAATGTTACCTCTCATTTATCATATATGAAGAATTCATTTTCAAACATTGATTTAAGCCAATCTTAAAATGATTAAACAAACACCTGTTTGAGACTCCTCAGTGCACACAAACACATAACTTGGAGAAATAAATAAATACGGATATGTTATTTAAAACCACCTTGAATATGTTGTGTTAATGTTATGAAATGTTTTCTCATAAATGATGCGGTTTTGCATTTCTATAGGTTGTACGAGCATGGTTTTATATACTACCATGTTTAATCATGTTTTATGGGACGGGAGGGGGGAGGGGGGTTGAGACGCACAGGCTGCAGCTGATCGACAGCTGGGACACAAACCACCAAATACAAAAACATAATTCAGATCCAGTCGTCATGACTCCACTCCGGAGGGATTCCCCGATCAGGTCTTACAGTTTCTCATCAAGGGGGTGTCTCCTGTCCCCGGTACAAACACACTGCCTGAGGAAGGCTATGTGTATTTTTTTTGTCATGAACCTTTTTCGGACCACTTATTTATTTGTTTTGGTGACGATCCGACCTCCGTGCTGCTACTCTGGTTCAAACTGCATCCACCAAACAATATGATTTATCTCGACCTCCCCAAAAGAACCAAAATCTGACACGGTGTGAGATGTCTTTTTTAGCTGTTCTGTCGTCATTTCCTGCAATCTTCTTCATGCAGTCAGTCAGAATGAATGAATGGGCGTTTCTTTGACTATTTATAGGCAAATATGGGAGTTACGTGAAGCCCGCAAAAGCTGCACCACATTTCAAGTCGGTTGTGATTTATAAAGGGAAACCGGCGTAGGAAGTTTTTCCTCGCCGGTACGCAATGTTGTGTGAATCGGAACATTTCTGTACCTATTTTGTTTTGCTTTGTACTACGTAAGCAACCTTCCCACGTGAATCCTACGCACGGCGTTATAAATGAGGCCCCAGAGCTTTTTGTCTCAGGGTGTGTGACGGTGGGCTTTTTCAGAAGGTATTCAAATTTGACAATAATATTTATATTCTGAGAATATTATTGATACGGAGTGTTGGAAAAAGTGCTGCGATGATTAGAGGTTTAATCACTTTTCAAATTGACACAAAATGTATCTGCAGTTATTATGTTGTTTGTTGATTTTGAGGTTTCTTGTACAAAATGTCAAACTGATGATCAAATCATAACAATGATGTGTATTCATAATAATACAGTGAAAGTCAACTTTATTGTCTTCTGTGTGTGTGATACAGACAGGGAGATCACAATTCTGCTTATCATCATCACCCAGAGTAAAACATATATTACAACAAAAAGAAACTGTGTTTGTTGAGTGGACGAGATAAGTATTTGATCCCCTGCAGATTTAGTTGCCCACTTACAAAGAAATGAACAGTGGTAGGTTTATTTGACCAATGAGAGAGAGAATATCAAAAAGAAAATCCAGAAATTGACATTATATAAAAGATAACCATTTAATTGTGGGAAATAAGACACAGACCCTTACATTTTCCCAACAGACACAGATAGACTAAGTTCTCACCAAAATGTGATAATAGAAACAAGCATTAATATCAAACGTGATAGACACATCAAGACATAGTGAAGTTGCTGATGTCCGGGTTTGTTACAGTAAACCTTACCTGTGAGTTTGCTAAATCTCGCCAGTACCACCACCACTGTAACACATGTTCAGCCCTCACCTTGTAATGTGGATCATCTTTTACCCCAATAAATGCCAATCGTTTGGAATACTTCTGGCCATTTCTTAAAGTGTGTCATTTGTTTAATTATTCTGTGCCCTTCGGGCAGCAATGTGGTTTAACTAATAATATCGTTTAGTGGAAATGAAGCATAAACTTGTTTAACACTAGAACCGCCAGAGGTCGCTGTATACCTAAAACCGCCAACGGGTCAAACTTTACCCGCTATTGATTTTCAAGGTACAATGTTCTTTAATTTGTCATACAGAACAGTGAGTTTTGATCGCACAGGGATGAGACTTATACCCATAGAGTCTGTGGACTCTCAGCTCTTGTGCAGATAGCATGAAGTATAAAATATCACTACCAGTGCTGATTTAAACGCTTGGTGTTAGACTTGTGTTTTGTTTAGGTACAAATCTCTCTCTCTACTCTCTCTATAACTATCTATCTGTATCTCTCTCTCTATCTATCTATCTATCTATCTATCTATCTATCTATCTATCTATCTCTATCTATCTATCTATATCTCTCTCTCTCAATCTATATCTCTCTCTCTCTCAATCTATCTCTCTATCTATAAGGAACCGCAGTAGACAAAAGGCGTTGCTATAGCAACACGTATTGTTTACGCTGCATTTTCTATGAGGTAAATATTACCTACTGGCGGAAATAGGTATAAATGGCATTTCTTTTGACGATTTTTTTCAATCTGACTTCATATTGATAATTTTTAACAACAGAGGGTGCTACATAACACACTTTCAGGAAAAGTCATGGACTGGGAGACATACAATTTATTAAAAAAAAACAGCTGCGGGTAAAATTGACCCGTTGGCGGTTCTAGTGTTAAACCACATCCCTGTGGTAACAATAATTCTTATGTGTTTATACTTCCTCCATCCAGGTTGTGGCCAGACATGAAGACTTACTGTCTCAGGCCACTGGGATAGAGTCCCTTGAAGGTAAATCATTAACATTGTTTTTACTTTTTCCATTTTTTTTAATTGATTCATCACAAATTGACAGAAATGACAGAGCAGTTGTGATTGACAGTGTCACATTACAGTTGTGCAGATCATAACAAACAATACATTACAACAACAAAACAAATAGTTGGCTTGGTCATACAACAAAAAAGCAAACAAATAATAACCTCATTCTCTCCAGGTCAGAATCAAATAAAATGTTTTAAATGAATGAGTAAAGCAAATAAAAAAAGATTTGGGTGTTATTCTGGAATATCTGGGAAGGTCATCCTCTATGCATAGTTCAAATAAAGGCCCCCAGCCATTTTTGAACTTCCTGGAGGAGCCTTTCAGTGTGTAACAGATCTTTTCAAGCTGTAAATTATAACAAATGTCTCTTATCCACATACTGTAGGAAGCTGGTATTGATTTCCATCTTGTTGGTATTTGGCGTCTTGCTAGTAATGTTGCAAAGTCTATAAGGTCCGCTTAGAGCTAGGCAAAGGCAGGTTCCAGACACCGATTACTGCAGTAATGGCATTAGGTCCTAGGCCCAGTTATTAGGGATGCTCTGATCGTTATCGGCTGCTGATCGTTGGTGGCCACCGATCTTTATCGGCCGATAATCACCCTCGGCCGATCGATCGGTGCTCTCTATAAAGGCCAATCAGGAGAGCCGATCACATGACGTAAAATACATGACACTTTTCTCTGTGCGGCAAAACAAGCTCGCCAAAATGGCTTCACCGGTCTGGCAGTATTTGAAGGTGTCCGAAAAAGACAGTAAAATAGCGGAATGCAACGTGTGTGAAGCAGAAATCCTGCAGCTCCACCCGCTGTGACGGACCGGTGAGCGGAGCAACACACACTAAGAGTTAGACCTAACACACTTAGCTATTTTATCTACCTCTGGAACAAGCTAAACCAGTTATAAATATATTTATTCTTCACTGTCAAAGTCCAGTAGTTGTGCAGAGACGTACATGACCAAAACATATGCACATGGTTTGCAGGTGTTTGATGACATTTTTCACAAGAAGGACAGTGTTTCCCACAGAATTTGATTCTATTTGTGGGCACACCGCACCCCCCGGCAAGAAAAGCCAAAGGCCCCTTAACCAATTCGGGTTATCAAATAAGATAATATATGCAGGGGTGCACATAACTTTTTTGCCCTGGTTCTCAAAGGAGCACCTGGAGATGTTGCTTGGTGCGCATCCTTAAAATGAAATAAACTGTAACTTTTGAGGGGTAGGCTACTTGACTTTATGAACGGGGGGGGTGGAGGTGTGCTAGTGAGCACGCAGCAGGGTTACTGTGCGGAGCGCGTAAAGCAGACCCTTCACGCGATAGCGGGGATCGCAGATGCCGTCGTGCTCGTGGACGGATTAAAACAATTAAACCTAAATAGCTCGCTAATTATATACCCTGCTATTTTACCAGTTCTTATGCAACTCGCAAATCTCTCTATGTTGGTGCGCAAATGCGCCTTTTTTCAAATTATCCGGTGCTCTTTTTTGGCGGAGGGTGCGCATGCGCACCAGTTATGTGCAGCACTGAATATATGCGAGTTCATGGCTACTGTAGACAACGTTGCTGTTGCTCTGTGTTGCGTTGTTAATGAGTGAAACACACCAGTTGAGGATCTGTGGGGTTTATTCTCCCAACAATATAATTTACAATTTAGGCATTTAGCAGACGCCTTATTCCAAGGCGACTTACAATGATTACAGGGACATTCTCCCTGGAGTAACCGAGGGCTAAGTGCCTTACTCAAGGGCACACTAGTAGTGGTGTTCCAGGCAGGATTTGAACTCGCAACCTTCCGATCATCAGCCCACCTCACTATCCATTAGACCACCAAACAAATAATAAAAAATAAAATAAAAAATAATAATATTTTTTTTATGAGATCCATTTGTGGCGGACGATATTTAATTGTGGCGGCCCGCCACAATTAAATCAATGTATGGGAAACACTGAAGGATCTATATTGTCATACACTTTGAACAACCTGACTTGAGTCCAATGAGTGCGGTGAACAAGCTTACACTGAATCAAACCATGTCTGCCGCAGACAGATGAGGTGGGCACACGCCTAAGAATATCGCCCCAAAGATCCTCTGAGATCTCCTGCCCCAAATCCTCCTCCCAACGAGCTTTCACAGAGTTTAGAGAGGTTGAAGATGGGGTTTGGATTTCATTGTAAAAGTACGAGATCATTCCTTTCGCAGGGACCTGAGTGAGAGAAGCATCAGATTCTAGAGGCATGTCGCCAGGCAGGTTGGGAAACTGGGCATATCTATTTCGAGCAAAACTCAGAATTTGCAGGTATCTAAAAAAAACAATTCCGAGAGCTGTTGAGAAGATGCAAACCTGTTATCAATATGTACATCTTTAAATTGTTTAATACCAAGGTTTGACCATATAGTAAATGCACAATCTGATATGGAGGTGGAAAACCATGATTTGCAGCTAGTGGAGCTGAGGTAGAGAAAGCTTGCAGACCGAAGTGACGTTTGAACTGATTCCAAATCCTTAAGGAGGTTTTAACAACTATATTTTTAGCATAGAGCAGGGGTGGGGAACCTTTTTCGTCTCAAGGGCCATTTCAATTTTTCCAACATCCTCAGAGGGCCGTACAAATGATTGACCTCTGCTTAAAAAAACTAAAATCACAGCCCATTCATTTGGCCTTTTCTTTCATGCTGTGCAAAGAAAAAGCAACCTCTTAATCCAGATATCTTACCATGATGATGCATGCACGTGCACGGTTGTGGCATGACCACCCAAACAGAAATATATGGACACAAGATGTGTGCAAATGTATTTAGTTTCCTATCCATGTGAACATGATTTAAGTGGGGACCTAACCTAGGGGGGTGTTCTCCCCCAGGAAGATTTTTTTTTAAATGTTGAAGTTAAAAGCATCAATCTGGTGCACTTTGAGAGCAACATTAGATCTATGGAAACGTCTCTCAACATCCATATGAAACAGAACTGTAAGCAGATTTACTTTTTCTTTATGGATATTTTACAAATCACTCTCCTTTCAAACTGTATCCTTGTTTATTAATAACAACTTGTTTTTACTGTCATATAGTATTTTATACCTGTTTACTTTATTCTCTTATTTTTTTATAACTATAATGATCAAGATGTGCCTTTACCTCACTGGTTGTAGAACAAGCTTCTTATATTCGTTAGCATAGCTAGCTAACCAGATGCTAATAACAACAAAGTTATTGACTGTATGACAGATGAACAGATCGCCACTGGGCTTTCAACTAAAGACACAGACACGCAAAAACTGCGGCATGTGTACGGCTCCTTATGGGTACTGCAATTTGTGGAAGTGCCGGAGCGGCGTTCTGCTGCTCTCGGTCAGCACTACACCCCTGTCAGACGAGACATATACCACGTGATGACACGTTAGGCTCGTGATGTGTTCAAGGACCCTGACCTTGGCCAGGAAAAACAGGCACTCGCTTGTTTAATTTTTTTGCGGTCTAGATTTCTTTAATTTTTTTCTTTTTTGCATATGTTTATAAATTACCTCGAGGGCCGTAGCAAAAGGTCTCGTGGGCCGTATACGGCCCGGGGGCCGGAGGTTCCCCACCCCTGGCATAGAGGGAAACCGGGCTGTTGATGGGGGAGTGTACAAGCGATGTCAGTGACCCAGGCTTAGAGCAAAAAGACTCCATAGCCAGCCAAGCGGGGTGAGGATGAAAGGTTTCAGCTCTAAGCCAATACTGTAAGATTCTAAGGTTGGAAGCAAATAGTAAAACCTAAAGTTTGGTAAGGCCATTCCTCCAAGAGGCTTGGGCCTTTGTAGAAAGTCTTTACGTAGTCTAGGGTTTTTTGTTCCAAATAAACTCAAAAATTAAGCTATCCGTTTTTCAAAAAAATGCTTAAGGAAGAAAAGTAGGTATACACTGAAAGAGAGTATTCATTTTCACCGAGTTGATCCTCGCGGCCAAATGTAATGGGAGCAGTGACCAGCGTTCAAATTCTTGTTGCATACGTTCTAAACAGGGTGTACAATTGGCCTTAAAGAGACTTTTACATTTGCTAGTAACTTGGATTCCAAGACATGTAACACTTTGCAGATATACTTTAACCTGTTAAGCAACATCTTGCAAGAAACAGCGTCTGAGGGCTTCTTAACATTTAACAAACTAAGAATGTGTCATACCCACTAAACGGGAAGAAACTCAGCTACCTGACGATATGAACCATTTGTACCAAACACAACTCTAACGCCAAGCGTCTGAATTAGCACTAAGCGAAAGAGTGCTAACGCACTTGGCACATAACTCACGGTAGAAATATTGTGTACTTCATCAGATCTGCACAAACATATCACATGAAAGCTGAGATTCCACAGATTCCAATGGTATAAGTATCATCACTGTGCGGCCAAAACTCAGGGCGGCGAAGGCAAGCAAAGACAACACACAACTTCACTTTACGTGGCCAAAACGGCAAACACGTCTTACCTTTGCTGTTTTCTGATCAAAAGTTGTGTTCAAGGGCATTACAACGCATATAAACGCTGCTGAAGGTCAATCCAATGGCTCTGTGTCACTTTGAAATGATTACTGATAATCCATCATAACATTTATGGCAATCAGAGTAGTTTTCATAGCTGCTATGAGAGTGTATGAGAGCTTCCGGTTTTGGGCATGCTGGCTGCGCATCACTCTAATTCACCAATGGGTAATGTTCAGATGGATTTAGGAACTTCCCCTCGATGCTATTGGCTCTAACGGTTAAAAAGAGACGTCAATCATCAAAATCGACCAATGGGTTCCAGGGATATGGAAAATCCACCCAAATGACCCCAGAGGTGGTTTTTTTTCCTAAATCTCTCTAAAAAGGTCAAATGTCACTTGTTTTGCATCAATCTTGATACAAGGTACTTATTATATGTTATAGTTTGGATTCCTAAAGCTTTTAGTCTACTATCCCATCATTCAAGGGTGGTTTTCACTATAAGTAATGGTTTATTTTTGGATGGAAACTATAATTTACATTATTTTTACTATAGTCGATCTGAATTTTGTTTAAAATAAAAAACATCTATATTGATTCTGACTTTTCTACATCCAACTCACAGGTCTATCATTACTTTGAGAACAAAGATTATTAATGTAACCCTTTTTAGAAGGGAAGATATGGTCATTTGTTCTGGGAATGTCCTTTTCGAGCCTGAAACCTGGAAAACAGGCTCAGGGGTTAACGGGTTAAAAGGGAAGTTATGTAACGGAGATGTCCGTGCGGTTGTGTGAGAAAAAATTCACTTTTTGCAAGATTACGTTTATATTTAACCGAATGAGTCCAGCATGGCAAGTGACAAGTTAGAGAGATACAAAAGAAGGTCGTCCGCGAAGTGCAATGGCAAGGGGCTCAATAGCAAGGGCGAAAAGCAGAGGGCTCAAAGGGCAACCCTGTCTGGTGGACCTAAGAAGAGGGAAATATTCTGATTGAGTGTTATTAGTTCTCCCGGAGGCCTGAGGCGAGGAGTAAAGCAGTTTAAGCCAGGTCGTAACATTTTTGCCAAAGCTACATTTGTCTAAAGAGTAGGGGTGTAACGGTTCACAAACATTTCGGTTCGGTACGTACCTCGGTTTTTTGGTCACGGTTCGGTTCGGTACGTTTTCGGTACAGCAGAATTTTTTTTCACAAAACAAAACATATATATATATTTTGTTTTTATTATTATTAAACTGTGAATAATGTATTCACTCAAATAAATACAAAATATAATAAAATAAACATTAAGGTGCAGCATTTCGATGAACTGAAATAATCTGTATTTGAACTTTACTGTAGGCTACTAGTACTCACAAAACATAAACTATTAGTTTTGGGTTTTTAATTATTATTAAACTGTGAATATTCACTCAAATAAATACAAAATATAATAAAATAAACATTAAGGTGCAGCTTTTCGATTAACTGAAATCATCTGTATTTGAACTGTACTGTACTAGTTCCTAAGCAGCCAGCTTGACATTATGACTTGCTTGTCATTGTATTTTCATGTTTTTTTAAAGAAAAATTAACTTGTCCACATTGCTTGCCGAAAGGGCAGATCTGCTGGCACTAACAATGTCTCCTGCTGTGGAGAACACCCTCTCGCTAGGGACAGAGGTAGCAGATACAGCCAGGTAGCGCTTTGCTAACATGGCAACATAAGGATGTTTGGCGTCTGTAATAGCTTTGGCTCGGTCTGAACTCTCTGCGAGTGGTGGAGGCTTACATGCTAGTGGGAGTTGGGTTTGCACTTCAGTCTTTTTTCTTTTGGTACCGGTGATATTCACGTTCGGGTGATGCCTTTTCAAGAGTGTGCAAGTTTGATGTATTGCCAGCCGCGTAACCAATTTTAGTTGAACAATGCCGACAAACAGCTTTGGTTCGGTCCACCTGTCTTTGTCCGTCATCCTTGTACGTAACTGCGAAACCAAAATGTTCCCAAACCGGAGACTTCAATGATGCTGGAGGATTTTCGAGCTCAACTTTATCTGCGTTCGCAATTTTCGACAGTTCCTCAAATTACTGACTACATTTGAACGCATCCCTCTGACCAGCTCTCATAGTATGCCTCTCATCCAATGAAATGACTTGCTCGCTCTATGACGCGTTGAACCCAATGTGAGCAAATTACTCTGAATGCTGCGACGCAGCACCTGAGATTACTTCCAAAAAGTTGTTCACGTTCTCAATTTTTTACGTTTAACGTTATATTCGTTCGGTACACTTCGGTACACACCTGTACCGAACCGAAGGGCCCGTACCGAATAATGTCGGTACGGGTACGTGTACCGTTACACCCCTACTAAAGAGTAAAAGAGAGAGCCCCACTCCACACGATTAAAAGCTTTCTCTGCATCCAAGGATATTAATGCTTCTGGAGCAGTACAAGAAGATGGGTTATAAATTGTATGAAATAACCGTCTTAAATTAAAAAAGGAATGTCTATTTTTAATGAAACCCGTTTGATCAGGGGAGATAACAGAGGGAAGTGTAGACTCAAGGCGCAAAGCTAAGAGTTTGGCCAGTAGTTTGAAGTCAGCATTCAGCAAGCTTATAGGACAAAACGAGGAACAGGACAAAGGGTCCTGATTCTTTTTCAAAATAAGGGAAAGTGAGGCCTTCGTGAGAGTCTGGGTTAATTTAAGAGATTCAAATGAGTCATTAAACATGTAAATTAAAATAGGGGCTAATTTGAGTAAAAATGCCTGATAGAATTCAACAGTGTAGCCGCCTGGTCCTGGACTCTTTCACTGCCGTGCAATACATGGTAAACATCCCCACTGGCATAAGGGGAACAACTTTGTCTCAAACGTAATGTGATTAATTTGCGTTCATTTTTTTTAATGAATTTATTAAGATTTTTCACCGTTTTTTTTCATTTCATTTCATTTCAAACCTTTATTTACCCAGGTGTATCCCATTGAGATCATTGATCTCTTTTTCAAGGGAGACCTGCTCAAGTAGGTTCCACATGAAACCTAAACAGAACAACAAAAAGGACATCTTACAGCATCTTTACAGGGATTACAATTTACAATAACTATCCACATGAGCAGGTTAAATGTTCGTTCACTGTGGAGGCATGCAGGAAGTTTTTCTTCAAGAAGTAAAGGTAACTCGGAGTGAGCAATTGGTATACACATTTTGATTCTGGGAGAAGCCTTTAAAGGGCGGCAAATGTGCACGCCCAAATGAGGTAATCAGAAGAAATGGAACCCGATAAATAACATGTATAAACCATGTATTTAACATATATTGCATCATTTTATGCATTTTTCAGAAAAAGTGGTAGTTTGGTAAACAGTGACATCAACGACATGTCTGGTCTGTAAAATGCCAGAAAAGTGAAAGAATGGGAGATAAATATCCCAACGTCTCCACATTTTATTATATTTCTAATGTGTTTCTGGTCCTCTTTCAGTTGAGACAGTGTAGATGAAGGATGTGTCAGGATGTAGAACTCCTGTGTGAACATTGGATAAAGCCAGGTTCATATTCTTGTTTCATGTTGTTGACATATTCGAGTCAAAGGTTTGCACAGAGCGAAATATCTTTGTGTTGCGCCACAAATCAGAAAATACTGCATTAAAAAAAAAAGTCATTTCCTGCATTTTTCTACTGATATAAATAATGTACAGGCTTTCAGATTACTGTAGTTCACTAAACAGAGACATTAACGACATGTTTGGTGTTGAAAATGTCAGAAAAAGTGAAAGAATGGGAGATAAATATCCCAACGTCTCCACATTTTATTATATTTCTAATGTGTTTCTGGACCTCTTTCAGTTGAGACAGTGTAGATGAAGGATGTGTCAGGATGTAGAACTCTTGTGTGAACATTGGATAAAGCCAGGTTCATATTCTTGTTTCATGTTGACATATTCGAGTCAAAGGTTTGCACAGAGCGAAATATCTTTGTGTTGTGCCATAAATCAGAAAATACTGCATTTAAAAAAAGTCATTTCCTGCATTTTTCTATTGATAAATTGTGATATAAATAATGTACAGGCTTTCAGATTGCTGTAGTTCACTAAACAAAGACATTAACGACATGTTTGGTGTTGAAAAAGTGAAAGAATGGGAGATAAATATCTCAAAATGGTATCATATTTTGTGTGTGTTTGTGGTCCTCTTTCAGTTGAGACACTGTAGGTGAAGGATGCTTCAGGAAAAGACCAAACACTGGATGTCTTTCAGTCGCCAACATGTGTTTTCGAGACACTGATACTAACGGGGAAATCCTGCAGGACTCAAATGCCTCGTCTCTGTTCCCTCACTCATTTGGGAGTGATTACCCATCAGCCCCGGGGGTGCAGAGGAAAGGCAGCGTTACCCCCGGTCTGCACGTTGTTTCTCTTTCAGAAACACAGAGGACTGTTTGTATGATGCGATCACAGACACGCTGCAAACGGTGTCCGCCAAAAGTCGAGTCCAGTGTCTATGTAGTGTCGTTTTTATTTGTTATAGTTTGGGAAGATTGAAAATCGGTAGGGAAAGCCAGCTGAGTCGGTAGCGGTAGAAACATGTCAAAAGCGGTAGACTACCGCCCGAATCGGTAGGGTTGGCAGGTATGTAACGGATCTGATACAGACTGATACAGATTTGAAAATAGTCTGATGTCAGTGATGAGGAGCTCCGCCTATATGGCCAACTCTCCACCAATCAGGGGAACGAGAGGTTGCCGTGGCATGGTAACAGCATGGTAACATGACGCTCGTAACTCGGCCCCCTCCTTTGCAGGGGGGGCGTGGTCAGCTGCAGCGCATGCAAAGACAGGGTGGAGGAGAGCGAAATGAGGCATGGCTAAAATGCATGATCTGTTTGGTATTTTGAAAAAGAAAACGTATATTTAAATATACCTTGTATAGGTAAGTTATCAGCCTTAATCAATGCAGGTCCCAGATATCTACTGAGATCTTTAAAATGTTTGTGGCAATGTTAATGAAACCACAGAGGGATTTGAACGGTCTGCCAGTATCTTACATTATGTAACTGATTGCTTGTCTACTTTTAACACATTTAACCCTCCTCTTGCGTTAGGTCATACCCCCCCTTCCCATGCTATTTTCGGTCAAAATTGACCGGTGTGTTTTGCACATATCTCTGGAACCCCAATCACTCAAAATTCAATGCAAGTGTATATGTTCAGAGGCCTAGTGTGGAGGATAACATATGGTATTGAGGTAATTGGATGAAAAACACAATATTTATGATTAAAATAAAGGTCATTCGGTCACTTTTGACCCGAAATGCAAGAGAAGGGTTAATAAGACCATAGCAACATATCATTTTGGTGTTAAGTAAAGTGCAATGCAATTTCATGAATTATAATTACTTACCGTATGCTGCAGCTCCAGTGTAGATCTCTTAATGCATGAATATACATTACACTTATTTAGCACCAACAATGAAATGCTATGATAAAGCATGCTTTGCTATTATAGCTGCCTCAATTTTTTTCACTTTTTCTTGATCATTTATATTACTGCATGGACCTTTATTGCATATTGAGAATCCTTACTACTGTTTATTGGTAAGATGTGTATAGACAGTAATAATGCCTTATAAGCCCCATCAGCCAACCTCCAGGTTAAAACGAGAACATCATTAAGACACCTGCTGCAGTAGAGGACTGTAATAAAACTCTGCCTTTCATTTATTGCAGTTCTTGGGTTTTACCACCAGAGAAGGCCAGCACATTAAAGGGGACCTATTATGCAAAATCCACTTCCTCACGTCTCTTCTACATCAACATGTGTCCCCTCTTCTTCATGTCTCTTCTACATCAACATGTGTCCCCTCTTCTTCATGTCTCTTCTACATCAACATGTGTCCCCTCTTCTCCATGTCTCTTCTACATCAACATGTGTCCCCTCTTCTTCATGTCTCTTCTACATCAACATGTGTCCCCTCTTCTTCATGTCTCTTCTACATCAACATGTGTCCCCTCTTCTTCATGTCTCTTCTACATCAACATGTGTCCCCTCTTCTTCATGTCTCTTCTACATCAACATGTGTCCCCTCTTCTTCATGTCTCTTCTACATCAACATGTGTCTCCTCTTCTCCATGTCTCTTCTACATCAACATGTGTCCCCTCTTCTTCATGTCTCTTCTACATCAACATGTGTCCCCTTTTCTTCATGTCTCTTCTACATCAACATGTGCCCCCTCTTCTTCATGTCTCTTCTACATCAACATGTGTCCCCTCTTCTTCATGTCTCTTCTACATCACCATGTGTCCCCTCTTCTTCATGTCTCTTCTACATCAACATGTGTCCCCTCTTCTTCATGTCTCCTCTACATCAACATGTGTCCCCTCTTCTTCATGTCTCTTCTACATCAACATGTGTCCCCTCTTCTCCATGTCTCTTCTACATCAACATGTGTCCCCTCTTCTTCATGTCTCTTCTACATCAACATGTGTCCCCTCTTCTTCATGTCTCTTCTACATTAACATGTGTCCCCTCTTCTTCATGTCTCTTCTACATCAACATGTGTCCCCTCTTCTTCATGTCTCTTCTACATCAACATGTGTCCCCTCTTCTCCATGTCTCTTCTACATCAACATGTGTCCCCTCTTCTCCATGTCTCTTCTACATCAACATGTGTTCCCTCTTCTTCATGTCTCTTCTACATCAACATGTGTCCCCTCTTCTTCATGTCTCTTCTACATCAACATGTGTCCCCTCTTCTTCATGTCTCTTCTACATCAACATGTGTCCCCTCTTCTTCATGTCTCTTCTACATCAACATGTGTCCCCTCTTCTTCATGTCTCTTCTACATCAACATGTGTCTCCTCTTCTCCATGTCTCTTCTACATCAACATGTGTCCCCTCTTCTTCATGTCTCTTCTACATCAACATGTGTCCCCTCTTCTTCATGTCTCTTCTACATCAACATGTGTCCCCTCTTCTTCATGTCTCTTCTACATCAACATGTGTCCCCTCTTCTTCATGTCTCTTCTACATCAACATGTGTCCCCTTTTCTTCATGTCTCTTCTACATCAACATGTGCCCCCTCTTCTTCATGTCTCTTCTACATCAACATGTGTCCCCTCTTCTTCATGTCTCTTCTACATCACCATGTGTCCCCTCTTCTTCATGTCTCTTCTACATCAACATGTGTCCCCTCTTCTTCATGTCTCCTCTACATCAACATGTGTCCCCTCTTCTTCATGTCTCTTCTACATCAACATGTGTCCCCTCTTCTTCATGTCTCTTCTACATCAACATGTGTCCCCTCTTCTTCATGTCTCTTCTACATCAACATGTGTCCCCTCTTCTTCATGTCTCTTCTACATCAACATGTGTCCCCTCTTCTTCATGTCTCTTCTACATCAACATGTGTCCCCTCTTCTTCATGTCTCTTCTACATCAACATGTGTCCCCTCTTCTCCATGTCTCTTCTACATCAACATGTGTCCCCTCTTCTCCATGTCTCTTCTACATCAACATGTGTTCCCTCTTCTTCATGTCTCTTCTACATCAACATGTGTCCCCTCTTCTTCATGTCTCTTCTACATCAACATGTGTCCCCTCTTCTTCATGTCTCTTCTACATCAACATGTGTCCCCTCTTCTTCATGTCTCTTCTACATCAACATGTGTCCCCTCTTCTTCATGTCTATTCTACATCAACATGTGTCCCCTCTTCTTCATGTCTCTTCTACATCAACATGTGTCCCCTCTTCTTCATGTCTCTTCTACATCAACATGTGTCCCCTCTTCTCCATGTCTCTTCTACATCAACATGTGTCCCCTCTTCTTCATGTCTCTTCTACATCAACATGTGTCCCCTCTTCTCCATGTCTCTTCTACATCAACATGTGTCCCCTCTTCTTCATGTCTCTTCTTCATCAATATGTGTCCCCTCTTCTTCATGTCTCTTCTACATCAACATGTGTCCCCTCTTCTTCATGTCTCTTCTTCATCAATATGTGTCCCCTCTTCTTCATGTCTCTTCTACATCAACATGTGTCCCCTCTTCTTCATGTCTCTTCTACATCAACATGTGTCCCCTCTTCTTCATGTTTCTTCTACATCAACATGTGTCCCCTCTTCTTCGTGTCTCTTCTACATCAACATGTGTCCCCTCTTCTTCATGTCTCTTCTACATCAACATGTGTCCCCTCTTCTTCATGTCTCTTCTACATCAACATGTGTCCCCTCTTCTTCATGTCTCTTCTACATCAACATGTGTCCCCTCTTCTTCATGTCTCTTCTACATCAACATGTGTCCCCTCTTCTTCATGTCTCTTCTACATCAACATGTGTCCCCTCTTCTCCATGTCTCTTCTACATCACCATGTGTCCTCTCTTCTTCATGTCTCTTCTACATCAACATGTGTCCCCTCTTCTTCATGTCTCTTCTACATCAACATGTGTCCCCTCTTCTTCATGTCTCTTCTACATCAACATGTGTCCCCTCTTCTTCATGTCTCTTCTACATCAACATGTGTCCCCTCTTCTCCATGTCTCTTCTACATCAACATGTGTCCCCTCTTCTTCATGTCTCTTCTACATCAACATGTGTCCCCTCTTCTTCATGTCTCTTCTACATCAACATGTGTCCCCTCTTCTTCACGTCTCTTCTACATCAACATGTGTCCCCTCTTCTTCATGTTTCTTCTACATCAACATGTGTCCCCTCTTCTTCATGTCTCTTCTACATCAACATGTGTCCCCTCTTCTTCATGTCTCTTCTACATCAACATGTGTCCCCTCTTCTTCATGTCTCTTCTACATCAACATGTGTCCCCTTTTCTCCATGTCTCTTCTACATCAACATGTGTCCCCTTTTCTCCATGTCTCTTCTACATCAACATGTGTCCCCTCTTCTCCATGTCTCTTCTATATCAACATGTGTCCCCTCTTCTCCATGTCTCTTCTACATCAACATGTGTCCCCTCTTCTCCATGTCTCTTCTACATCAACATGTGTCCCCTCTTCTTCATGTCTCTTCTACATCAACATGTGTCCCCTCTGTGGAAAGAGACTCTGAAAGTTTCAGGAACAAAGATTCTCTCTCTTTTTGATCCATTTCTATAAAAACCTGTCTGAAAATGAGCTGATCAGATTTTGGCCACTTTATGATGTCATAGCGATGTTTTGTCTTGTGTAACCATTAGCCAATCAGCAACCAAGGTAACCCCCCCCCTTATCACCTGAATGTCCTCCTAGAGCTCCATTGAGTTCTTTGTAACCAAATGTCTCTCAGAGGGGCGTGGGGAGGGGCTCCTTATTTTCATCTAAAGTAACAGACAGAGAATCAGCACTTTGGAAACAGGGCTGAAACAGAGGGGATTATGGGTAATGCTACAATGATCTGTTTGGTGTTTGGCGCCAAACACTTCAGAGACATGTTTTGTGTATATCTGAGACCTATCATGTCTTGATGAAAAACAGTATAATAGGGGACCTCTTCAAATAAGTGTGAAATTGTACTGTACTGACAGCAAATCTTGTTTTTCAGGGGTCCTTCAGATGATGCAGACCAGGATCAGTGCTCTGCAGGCAGCTGTGGACAGGTAAAGTGTTTCCTGTGGCTCACACTGCTTACAGCCACGGTCTCCATTCTGCACTGGTCTTCTTAACTGGGCATGAAAATGATATAATTATAGATTTGTGTTGACTTATCGGCAGTATATAACAAACGCTTTCTCTATTATCTCTTGGCGTAACAAAATCCAGTGAAGAAACTAAGGCCTTTGATGTCTAATTTAAGTTTGAACCTAAATGGGTCATAGGTTCTGCTCTTCTAAGATGTCAATAAAGAATCACAATGCACACAGTAAAGCAAACAAAAAAACAACAGTGATTAAATATGTTGGATTACGTTTTAACTTTGTAATTGTGATAGAAATCAATTACAATATCAGCACCACCTCTTCCATTGTTGCCTGTCCCCCTAACTTAACTCACTAAACAGCTCTTGTACAACCACTCAAAAGCTAGCCTCCACCAACATCTTTAAAAGATGTTTGAGCAAAAATGGTGTTACAGAGAATGCCCATCTTAAGCCTTGAATTACTCATTGTTAACAGGTGATGCTATTTTTCTAAACTCATTATCTTATTTGTTTAGGTTTGTCTTATTGGGTAATTGTTTTATAAATTCATTTCTAAATGAATAAAATGTTTAATAATTATTCATTTACAAAACAGCTGAAAATAACTTTTGATGCAATCTGAAACAATTGTGGTCAGCTGATAACAAGTCTCAGATGACAGGTTCATAAAGATTATACATATCATTTTTATATATGACTTTTCGAGATACACAAAGCTGCTTCAGGATTTGTGCGGTGATGCTTTTATGAGCAACTCTGGTTCCTAATGAAACGTTGCAAATCTCTTCAGGATAAGGACGAAGATTGTTGACCCGTACAACAAGATTGTGGCCAGGATCACCCAGCTGGCCAGACTGCAGGTAACTCCCACACACACTGCATGGTGATGCTGTTATATTTGCTGTTCAGTGGCTGTGTTTGAATCTGGCCCTGTGTCCACATAGCGCCTTCTCTTGAAAGATGCCAGCAGAGCGTCAGGGAGCTCTTCCTCTCAGCCTTTCATCAACAAACGCTACCAGCGATTTTTCATTGTTTCAGTGTCAACAATATCCTGCCTGTGTATTGCTCTGTACTGTACCTTTGTTTGACTTATCATGAGCACCAAACACTTTGAACGAGTGAGCTTCATCTCATGGCAATAAAAGTACAACACTCACCGGCAGCAACATCCAGGGTCTGCCGGCTGATCTGCTCAAACAAGTGAGCGTTTCTCTCTTTGTTATGATGGTCTCGGTACGAAAGACACAGCCAATAAGGAGCTTCCCCTCCAATTTGTACACTGACATTACCAGTCACTAGGGTTGCAAAGGGGCGGAACATTTCCGGAAAGTTTCCATGGGAAGTTAAGCTGGGGAATTTTGGAAATATTCGATGCAAAATTAAACAAAAAACATGACATTTCAACAGATTATTTTTAATTTTTCTTTTAATTTTTTTTAAGTAGAACAGAACAAGTTTTCATTTTTTTATTGAACAATTATTTGTTTCATTGAAGAACGAAAACAGGAATGTTGAGTTAAATATTACTCATCCCCCCCAACCCCTCTCATTAAAAAATGAACAAAAATGCACCCCCTATCCAAAAATCCCCACAAAGTCCCATTCTAAACGTTAAATGAAAAGAGCCCTTCTCCCTCCACAAAGTCCCATTCAACATGCAAACTGTCCTTCAAGCAATCCTCTGCATTTTTGCTAAACCCTTTCAGTCAACGGGCTCTTCCTGGGCCTCATCAACATCACACTCTTCCTCTTCAGTGTCACTGTCCAGCCTTGTTGAGGATGGCTCTGTGTCAGGCTCAAAGAGCCTTAGGTTTGCCCGAATGCCAACCAGTTGTTCCACTCTCACATTTGTGAGCGTGTTGTGAACCTTTGTGTGGTCTCAATAGCCATGCAGTAAGCAGTGTGCTATGGCATGGATATTCAAGTGTGCTTGAATGGCATCTGTTTGTTTTAGTCAAGATTATGCTCAAATATACTTTCCCCAACTATATTGAAGTTCCCTATGAAGAGCTAACCTTCAATTTAGAAAATTCCCAGTTTATTCCCATAAATTCCCATGGAAAGTTTCCATCTTTGAAAATTCCCGGAATTTTGCAACCCTACCAGTCACCAGCGCTTAAGTGTTCAGATCAGCTGGTGCACAGAATGAGGTGATATGTGGACACAGGCCCCCAGTCAGTTTCTCTTTTGAGCTGGCTCAAGAAAGTGTGTGGCAGTATTACCAAAGAACCAAGCTTTCCAAAACCCACAGAGAGATCGACTCTGTGTTGGAGAGTGGTTCAGCATTTCTGTTTACATGGAGATGTTTGTTGTGTGCACAGCTCCTTGCTGCTATCCGTGCACAGCAGAGTAACATGTGGGGGCAGGTCTCCCGTTGGTGCAGCTAAGGGAAATCATGATGGATCAAACAGCAGCTGGAGAAAGGTCAGCAGGATTGTGAAGTGTCTCAGCTGAGCTAATGCCTCGGATACTCTGAGATCTCTACATCATGTTTGCTACCTGAGCCTTCAGTATGAGTCCAATGACTCAAACATTAGGTGATCAGTCATCATCAAAGGTCTGTCAGCTCGTAAAACAGCACAATATCTTCCTTTCTACCTCACATAATTAACATGGACAAACTGAAGATAGCTGTACAATAAAAGAAAACAATGGATTTCAGATAATAAAGAATGAACCCATCTCTTTTTTCTTTTTTCTTAATTGGAATGCCACACAAGCAGTGAAATCCCCCAATCACCTAACCTCCCCCATCTCCAATTAGTTCATTTGTTTGAAGTCCAACTGGTCATTCGTTCTGATTGATTTTGATTATCATGCCACTAACGGGTGACTTGAGGTTTGTTAAGGTAACTTTTTATTGTATTTTATTATTACAAATATTTCTTCCCGCTCGTAGCACAAGAATATGCCTCGGGGCCCAGCAATGTGTTACTGCGGCAAGCTGCAACTCCCTGCTGTGTATTAAGATAAGATAATGTAGCACCTGTAGTCCTATCTCACACAAACAGAGACACTAACATCTACCTAGGTCCGAATAGTGGTATGCCTTGAACAACTCTGGGGAGGAGTTAGATTTAGTTGAACAGTTGACAAAAAATAGAGCTCTTAACATACTTCAAAATAAATAAAACTAAACAAATAAAAGAGTCCTTTCCCTTTTAAAGGTGGGGTAGGTAAGTTTCAGAAACCGGCTTGAGAAACACTTTTTGTTATATTCCATGGAATGCTCTTAACATCCCGATAGCAATGAATATCTTAAGTGCTTTGACAAAAAATCCATAACAACATTTCATCTGTGGAACCCGTAAACGGATTGGATTGCCGCCCTGTCTGTCAGCCTTCCATCTCGTGCACGCACAAATGTATCTCGTGCCCTCATTGGGCGTGCATTGCGCGTTCATGTGTGTTGGAGGAGGTGCTCTGTAAGGAAGTCTGAAGGAAGGGGCGGATTCTTTTCGGCTGTGTACTTTCAAATTTTAGTGCACTCGAGCCGGTTTCTGAAACTTACCTACCCCACCTTTAAATAAGATAATTCAAGATCTCTATAGTTCAGTTCTGTGTGTGAACTGCTATTGCTCCTTCTACCTGGGTAGAGCTAATAGTGTACTTGTTCTTATGTGTAATCAGTGCGAGTGAATTCTTGTTTCATCTGTATCGTTACTTTTTTTCAAGTAGTTGTTGTCACCTACCTGTTAGTGATCAACTGCTCAACGGTTCCTAGCCTGCTAGCTACCGGCCGCTATCACCAAACTCATCTGATCCCTGCCATCAGCTGTCCTGGCCATTGGATACCTTCGTCTCTGTACGGCACAGCTACTGTGAGGTATTTCCCGGCCAGTCTCTCAGATATCCCGGTGCGGTCAGCCCTGGTAGCCGGGATTGCTACCTCTACAGCTAGCCACCCTCCAATCACCGGGTGGCTAGATGCTAAATGCTAGCAGCGGACCCGTCTACCGGCTTCATCTCCTCGCCATCTTTCTCCCTCGCACTCCCGCCGTCTCATTGGCAGTTGACTCAACCTCTCCACTCGGCCCGATCACCTGCCATGCTGTGGAGATTCCCGCTGACTCTGTCACTTATCCTCTCAACAACTTCACTGCAACAGGCAAACAACTCCTGTTTCGCATCCTCCCAGTCTGGCATGACACGGACATACTCCCTTGCACAACTACTCACAGCTAAAACCGTTTTCCCACTCCACTATGCCCAACGATAATCTCCGCCATCAGAGATCAAGGACTGCAACAACGACCAAAATACATCCACAGAAGCTCCGGAAGAACGTTTTTTACTCCCGGTCCGGTCATTCCATCCCATCCCTCTGGTCTGCTGCGCGCACTGACACCACCCTGCCACCACCCTGCCACCATGTCCTCATCACAACAACCAACACGTGCGTGCACTCTGCTTGCCTACAACCCCCTTTCCAAAGCACCCCAGCCTGTTAAAACTCAACAACATCTCAAACTTGCTCTATTTAACACCCGGTCTCTGAATAGCAAGGGTCTCATTCTCAATGAATTCATCACAGCCAATAATCTGGACTTTCTCTGCATCACTGAAACTTGGCAAAAATCACAGGAATACTTCTCCCTCAAACAGACTATACCCCCCAGATACAAATGCATGAAGAAACCACGCAACCATGGCCGCGGGTGGTAGGATTTTGCAATTTTTTAATCACATAAAAACGAATGCAATATTCCTCCTCATTTGAATACATTGCTTTTAAACTGTCTGGTCCAAAACCCCTGGTTACTGCAGTAATTTACCGTCCCCCGAATCCAAACACTGCTTTCTCCTCTGACCTGTCTGAATTCCTAACACAACTCTGCTCCATATCTCCATATGTTCTGCTTCTGGGTGATTTCAATATTCATGTTGACTCACCTGACTCCAAAGCCACTACATAATTCCTGGACATCCTCAACTATTTCAACATCACACAGCATTTAGACTTTCCCAACCATAAAAAAGGTCACACACTGGATCAGGTCTGCAAGTCTGGCATTTCCATCAGCAATCTGAACACCTCTGACCACACAATCTCCGACCATCTGGCAATTACCATGGACATCCTCACCCCAACCCCCCTCATCAAGCAGAAGCGCACCATAACTTTCTGGAATCTCAAATCCATAAACCCCTCCTCCCTCTCCTCCCTATTGGCTGACACCATCCCTGACTCGACCCTCATCCAGTACGATTCACCTGCTGACCTGGTCTACACTTACAACAATGCTCTCTCCTCCTGTCTGATTGATTGATTGATTGAAAAGTTTATGAACAGCTTGTATATTGGGTACAGTACAGTACAGCTCAAAACATACAATTGTTAAGGGGATGCAGACCAGAGAAAGACTTTCATCTTGTTTACATCAGGGTCCCCCATTTCCAATTCATCATATCATTTAAGACATATAAGACATATTTGACATACAGATGGCTTATTTACAATTTACATACAGGTGGTTTTTTACATACAGATTGCTTATTTACAATTTTCATTTTAGATTTCGTTCTAATACATCCTAACCGGACATTTAAGACATACCAAGTCTACAGATATACAGTTAGTAACAGAGTCTAAAATGCGAGTATATACATAGATGGGGGTGGAAGCTGTCCATTGAACGACAGGTTGAGATTTGTACCATTACCGGGGCCAGTTTTGCAATGCTCTCCCCCGAAGGTGCTCTTTAAGAGAGGTTTTGAAGGTAAGTATAGTTTTACTTTCCTTTACAGTTGTGGGAAGAGCGTTCTCAATCAACGTGCTCCAATAAAAACCAAATCTGTCTCTTTCACTCACTCCACCCCCTGGTACACTTATCATCTCCGACACCTTCAATCTAAAGGCCTGCCAGCTCGAAAGACTTGCAAATAGAACCGGTCTTACGATACATAAAGATGTCTACAAACCACACCAACAGCAGTACAAAGACGTCCTCAACAGCGCACTCTCCTCCCACTACTCCTCTGTCATACAATCTGGCAGCAACTACCCTAATACACTTTTAAGCAAGCATAAGCAAACTCCTCAAACCTATGGACACCATCTCCAACTCCTTCACTGCCACCAAATGCGACTAATTTTATCTTGGTTTTTTAAGGACAAAATTGAAATACACAGCCAACTGGCCAACGCTTCCAACTCCTCCACCACCCATCCTTTCCTCGAACCTTCCTTCCCTCCTCCTTCGAATCAACTTTTTACATAATTCACTCAAATCACCACTGCTGACCTAGCTTCCCTAGTCACTGACATGACAATTTCAACCCTCATCCTGGACCCCATCCTCTCCACCCTTGTCAAAGCGTGCTTGTCAAAAAACTGCTCTACTCAAGGTCACAAATTACATTCTCCTCTCCATCCTCATCTTTCTTGACCTAACCGCCGCCTTCGACACCATAAACCACTCCATCCTCATCACCCGCATTCAGTCCTTCAATGGCATAACCGGCACTGCCCTCTTCTGGCTTAAATCATATCTCTGGCAGAAAACGATTCATTTCCATCAACAACCTCAAATCCCCTACCGCTTCAGTCACTCACGGCCTCCCCCAGGGCTCTGTAACTGGTCCCCTACTTTTCATCATTTACATCTTCCCAGACAGATCCTCCGTCAACACCAACTCCGGTTCCACTGTTATGCCGACGACCAAAAAAACGCCTTCTTCCACTTAAAGAATATTGCCTGCATCAGACCCTCCCTCTCATCCACCGCTGCTGAAGCTCTGATCCATGCCTTCAATACATCCCGACTAGATTACTGCAACAGCATCCTCTATGGTTCCCCTGCATACATCCTCAATAAACTGCAATGTGTCGCTGCCCGAACTAACTAACTAAAGAGAGTGGCTTTAAGTAAAACGAGAGCAATGCTCCCTTAATATATATATATATATTATACTCATACTCAGTCTGATTGACAGGTGGACACAGCATCACAGAGGCCCTCACCCCCTAGATACACCTCTGTTCATCCTCTTCCTCCTTCTTCTCCAGCTTATCCTCCCCCCTCCTCTAACCACCTATCATTAAACTTACATCCTTCTTGCAGTCAGTTATTTACAGTGGGCTGTCCTTCTCTCAGGGTTTTACACATGCACAACTCAATAAACCTTTTCTTGCTTTCCATCTTTGTTGAACTTGGTCTACCCAAAATGAATAAGTTCTGTATTTCCTCCAGATACATATGTGTGAACTTGGTGTAGTTAAAGAGCAGGAATATCTCCATGGTTAACATTGCTATGCATTGGCATAGCAACCATAAAGTGTAGTATTTGTAGCTCTGCCTGGCTTTGAAAGCAAGCATTATTGACAAACCAGATCGCTCAGTGTCTTCTTAAAATGTACACTATGTTTTTGAGAAGAGGAGAGAACCATTTGACCAAAGTGCTGCTCCCTGATCAAACAAAGCGAATTATTCAATAATAATGAATCTTTCATTCTGATCTGAGCTATATTTACTGCTTATGCCCTGGGCCCAAGAGTTCAAAGCTTTTAATCTCAATCAGATCCGATCAGATTTTGAAATCCCATTTTTTGTGATCCAGGATCAGACAAGTCGGCCACATTTTGTCCCTGGAGTTCAAAGCAATTCAGGATAGGATCAGTCTGATCCAGATTACGATTTTTCAAGATGACTAGATCCTGAATATCAGTGCTTTAATCCTACCGATCGCCATCTAGTGGATATGAAAAATAATACAAGGAAGACAAGAGACCACATTGCAGAGACATAATGTTTAATTATATTTTTAAATACATAAAGGACATCAAATCATAATGAAATTGTAATTAAAAAAAATACTCCCACTAGGGTAACAACAATAAAGCATTCATTGAAAGGCAGCTGGATCATCCAGGCGTGCTTTGAGGAGCTGAATTCTCAGTGAGGTTTCAGTTTGCTGAAGCCGGCACAGCTGTATTTGTTCTTCGGCCAGACGGTTCTGCATCTCTGCCCTCTCCGTTTCACGGCTCAGCAGAGTCTCGTAGGCATCATCCCTCTGTTCTGGTTTTCTGGTGCGCTTGCATTTTCTCTTTAGAGGTGGCTCTTGCAGTGTGTCATCAGGCCTGGCTGAAGGTCCAGCTTCTGGATCCACATGGGTCAGGAGGACCACATATTCAATGGTGTGTGTCACATCAGGTGCATTGACGACCTGAAATGAAAGTTTATCAATATACTTTATACCCCTTAATAAGATGATCACAAGCATGCACCCTGGAAAATTGTAGTACTAGGATGCTATGTAAGACATATAGCCATTGTAGTACTATGAAAATAACAATTATACAAGATAATAATTGTAGTTCTATAGGAACAAGGATAAAATCACACATACCTGCGACTCACCATCCAGTACAACGTTTGGTATTCCATGTAAAGATTGTGACTGCTGACCACCAATGATATCAAGCACCACATCTGTGTATTGTCCCCTTTTATGTGGTTTGTTACCCGTCTGTGGGTTTTTAGCCTGGCTGTGGTCTTTGGTAACTTGCTGCTTCAAATTCTTCCACCTCAACCTCACTTGGTCCACCGTCCTCTTGTGTCCAGATCCTGTGGCATTCACATTGTCTGTAACTTCCATCCATATTCCGCTCTTTACTTTAGTCGCTCCACCCTCTCTGTTAAAGCTACCAACTATGGAGTCATAATTGTTCCTTACACCCAGCAGCAGTGCATGGGTCTCAGCAGATGTAAAATTAGGCCCCTTTTTGTCCATCTTTCCAACTCAATGGTTTGGTCAGGTCAGCAATTACTTGTATAGGTCTGGCCTTGCTATTAATTACATAATTAACCACAGGCCCTAACCAATCTGGACATTCATTCCAGGTGTGTATTTGCAATTAGTTGTTATTCAGAGACTGATGTAGGCCTACTGACTGAAACAACAGTCAGAACACAGTCATGGCAGGGATTGTTCACATATTCCATGCTGGAAGGAGAGGTTACCGCCAAAGGGTCCACACCGAGCGCCCCAAACCTCTCCAACAGTACACAACAGAAGAACTGTACAATCGTTTTCGATTTGGACTTGATGACATCAACTACATTGCTGATCTGTTCAGGCCACAACTGCAGTGCAGAAACCTTGCAGAGTCATGCTCTGACTGTAGAGGAACAGGTCCTCATTGCCCTGCGCTTTTACGCATGTGGAACATTCTATGAGGTCATAGCTGACAGCATGGGAGTCCACAGGACAGTGGGTGAAGTGGTGACAGCTGTGTCTGATGCACTGGCTCGCCTGCTGGATCACTTTGTGACTTTACCCACTGATGGCCAGATTGCCAAAGTGAAGCAGAAGTTTTTTCTTCTGGGAGACATGCCCAACACCATTGGGGTGATCGACTGCACCCATGTACATATTCAAGCACCTCGTCAGAGGGAGTGGGAATATGTCAACAGGAAAGGGAGGCACAGCATCAATGTGCAACTTGTGGGAGATGCTGACCTTGCCATCACCAACTGTGTTGTGAGATGGCCTGGGTCAGTCCACGATGCACGTATCTTCAGAGAGCCGGTTGTTCACTGAATTCTAAACCAACAGGCCGGATGGAGTTATATTAGCCGACAGTGCCTACCCACTCCTACCATGGGTGATGACACCTTTTCCCATGGCCAACACTCCTTCACAGATGCGCTACAACAATGCCCATGGAAGAACAAGGTGTGCCATTGAGCGCTTGAATGGAGTACTGAAGAGGCGCTTTGCATGCCTCAACTATCTGAGAGTGGAACCCCAAGGAGCATGCCAAATAACACTGGCTTGTATTGTGCTACACAATATCGCTGTCCATCGTAGAGTCCCCCTCTCTGACATCGATGATCCCCCAGAGCCCCTCGCACCTGCTGATGATCTAGGCCCACCTATGGATTTCCCTCTAAATGAGAGACTGAGTGGTGGTGCAAGGCGAGATGCTATTGTCTGCAATTACTTTTGAAAGGTGATGACAGATGATGGACTTTTTTTTGTTGAAGATATTTTTTATTTAATCTAAATTACATTTGTGATTAACAATCTTTGTTGTGATACTTTCATGAGCATAAACATTTATGTCATCAACATTTGGTTGAAAACAAAATAGGCCACCACAAACGTGAGCAAAAAATGGAAAAATAAAATGTATTTCCCATGAAAAAAAATTGTGTATTATTTCAGTTAACAAACTTTGCCATCTAATTTAAATGGAAACATATTTTAAAATAAATTGTACATTACATTTTGCTCTGGTAATCCACTGGAAATCCAACCCTCTGGTGGGATCAGGATAATCCAGTTTTTTGGGATCAAACTGATCCCAATCCTGTGTTGTCGGTTTGAACTACCGGTTTTGAAGATTTTGATCCAGATTAAAGCTTGGATTGGATTTCCTGATCTGATCGGATATCAAAGTGATCCTAATCCTGTTTTTTGGTTTGAACTCCCCAAAAGATAAATCTGATCTGATCAGATAGGGATTAAAAGTTTTGAACTCTTGGTCCCTGGATATTGGGTTGAAGCTTGCGTCACGTATCTCACCATGTTTCCTCGTCCATCTCTTCCTGCTCCAGGTGGCCTGTGACCTGCTGCGGAGGATCATTCGGATCCTGTACCTCAGCAAGAGGCTGCAGGGCCAGCTGCAGGGGGGCAGCAGGGAGATCACCAAGGCTGCACAGAGCCTCAACGAACTAGGTAAGGACAGGCATCTTTATTTAAGGTACAATTATCTTTCTACACAACTACAACAGTTGCTGTAGTGTACCAGCAAGCAATACATCTGTGACGGGGTTCTATTTGTCCGTTTGGAACATAGGCTTTGTCGGTTGAATTAAGCTCCAAAACTTTATTTATGACAGCAACAAAAAAATATATACTGTTTGACAAAAGCAAAACAACACAACTATAAAAGTCAATATAAAAGTCACCAAACCAGGCCGTCCATCACTCATGGAATAAACACATTCTGGCTGTTGCCTTCACTGCAACAATCTCCCGAACACATCCTAGCTGTTGCCTTCACTGCAACAATCTCCCGAGTGAATCTTCGCCAACACCGTCCCTTTTGAACCCATAGCCCCTCCCCACAGGCTTACCGTCCACAGGTTACACAATTAACTCAAAACCACATTGTCAACATAAAAATCTGACCCAAACATAAACAGGTTAACTACCTCTTAACACAATCATTCCCCATAATTAACAAACGCAAAATAAATAATAAATGGCATGGTTCATGACATCCTTGAACGGTTCCTCGGAACCGGTTTTTCTTTTCAGCCCCCGTTTTGTTCACACCGCCCAGAGCCCGACTGGTGCTGCCGCTGCTGCGTCATGACGTCACTGTTTACGTCGCTGATTTTCTCCCCAACGGCGCTCACAACAACAATTCATTTTTTATTAATGTGTTTCAGCGGCATTTACCAACCGCAGTGCTGCTCGTCCACCGGAGTTTATTCTCCCGTTAACTCACGGCAGCGGCTGGAAAGTATTCACTGTCTGACTGTCACACAAGCAGCTGATAAATATCCCCAATTCCCCATCAATTAATGTGTGTCAGTATGAATTGACGCTCTTTTCCATCAAAGGGGTGTAACGGTTCACAGAATTCACGGTTCGGTACGTACCTCGGTTTGGGGGTCACGGTTCGGTACGGGTTCGGTACAACAAGAAAAAACAAAAAAGAGTCCCAAATGCATAATTCCAGGTTTGATGTTATTTATTTTTGAACAGTAGTGCAAGTTTCAGTTTAAAAATAAGGAACTCTAACATTTTGAATAATTAACTATATTACACATTAAAAAACAAACCACAAACAGTACCACACACACTCAGATGGGCATATTATCTATAATGGCTGATGTCAAACAAAAAGGTTTCATCAAACTGTAAAACTAAAAAGAATGTCTTGAAAATATTATTAAGTGTTTTAAGGGTGCATAGCAATTGAAATATATATACCAATAGCTTCCGTTATTTATTTTGGTCTCACCGCTTTCATGTCTATTGGTTTAAACAGCAGGGATAAACTGTTGAACGGCTGTTGTCTTTCGCCGGCAAATCTTGGTGATGCCTTCTGATATGATTTAGCATGTTTGGCGTGTGTTACCATTAGCATACCGCACCACTGTAGAACAACGCCGACACACCGTCCTCGTCAGATCCACCACTCGCACTCCATCGTTGTTGTAGTCCACAGGGAACCCGAAATGTTCCCACACAGCTGATTTAAAAGAAGCAGGTGGGTTCTAGCTCCTGTGTGTTATCTGAAATCGCCAGACTAACTTTTCTTCTTCTTGTATTTTGTTAGTTTTGTTGTTTAAGGGCGGCTGGCAAACGGCTTTTAGGCGCAATACCGCCCCCTGGATTATATATAGTGTAATGGATACTGCCCTGAGTGACAGACTTTTTTCCCACTCATAACAAAGGCGTATTCGTCGTGTGACTGCATGTGCCGAACCGTGACGGTTCAGGACGAATACGGATACCGTTACACCCCTAATCACAACGCTTTTATGAAAGTTTCTCTGGTATAAAATGGGTGATGTTAGCATAGCAACCGAAGCTAAACTGACTATCTTGACTACTTGTTGCTATCCTAATGTGGCATAAGCCGTTTTCTACAGGCACATTTTACCGGCGTATTTTTCATTATGATTCTACTATATTGATTCCATCCGATAGATGCTATAATACAAAACAACACTTCTGCCTGCTCTCCACAATGATCAATAACAGCGAACGGATGGTCAAAGTAAGGCACAAATAAACAGAATCACACGAAGCCTGGTTACTGGTTAGTGTTGCCTGACTTTATAAAGTGTGTTTTTTTTTATAAGTGTGTGGTTGCGTTCTAGTCACTTTGCTCAGCGCTACTGCTTGTTACAACTTTCATTTGCCGTACTCACCATAAACTGTTAGCTTAGGTTAATCTCGCCCCATCTGACGTAAGCGTGACGTATGCGGTTTTTGATTCTAGACCGACAATTTTTTCGAGCTTGGTAAGAACCGGTTTTCGGAGAAAAGAGCCGGCTCCGCTGCGGTGTGAACAGGAAAAATGGGTGCTTATCAGGCTCAAGCTCCGAACCGGCCCTGGAACCGCGTTCCAGGGCCGGTTCCAGATGCTTTCTCTCAAGAGAGCCTTTCACACCACACTCAACTGGTTATTCAATCCAATGGTTTACTTAGCATAAGCACATTACTGTTGTCTATACTTGATGAACTTGATGAAGATCAGATTACATTTTGTGACCAACTAATGCAGAAACCCAGCGAATTTCAAACAGTTCACATGTTTTTTAAGCATATTATTTGCTGTAAAAGTCATTGCTAATTCGAAATTAAATGTTTTAATTGGAACTTGAAAAACAAATTTGCCAAGCAGGGTCTTTGCTCATCTGATGATAATACAGTGTGACTATAGGAGGCTTCTCATTGCTGTATACAAACATACAGTGGAGGAAATAAGTATTTTATCCACTGCAGATTTTGTAAATGTACCCACTTACAAATAAATGAACAGTCTGTAATTGTAATGGTAGGTTTATATAAACAGTGAGAGTAAGAATATCAAAAAGAAAATCCAGAAATGTACATTATATAAAAGATAAAAATGTATTTGCATTAAACTGTGGGAAATAAGTATTTGATTCCCTTGCAGAACATGTGTTAGTACTTGGTGGAGAAACCCTTGTTGGACGCACAGAGGTCAGACGCTTCTAGTTGGTCTCCAGGTTTGTGCACATCTCAGGAAGGATGTTGGTCCACTCCTCTCTGAAGATCCTCTCCAAATCCTTCAGGTTTTGAGGCTGATGCCGGGCATCTCGAAGCTTCAGCTCCCTCCATAGATCTTCTATGGGATTAAGGTCCAGAGACTGGCTCCATCACCTAAATGTGCTTCTTCTTTAGCCACTCCTGTGTTGCCTTGGCCGTATGTTCAGGGTCATTGTCCTGCTGGAAGACCCATCCATGACCCATTACAGTGTCCTGGCTGAGGGAAGGAGGCTATCGGCCAAGATTGTACGGCCCCGTACATCCTCTCCTCGATGCAGGGAAGTCCTCCTGTCCCCTTAGCAGAGAAAACCCCCAAAGCATAATGTTTCCACCTCCATGCTTGACGGTGGGGTGTTCTTATGGTCCTTATGGTGTTCTGGGGGTTATAGTCAGCATAGTAGCCTCCGCCATGGAGCACTGGCAGGTTATTTTCATGCTGCTGTTAATTTGGAGAGCATATCAACAGACTCTAGCTGACGGCACATATGATTATATAATCAGACGACGTGCGATAAAAAACATTATAACATATAATGAGAGACGTTCTGCAGTAAGGAGGAGGTTTCACCGACGACAGGTGGCTCTGACTTTTATGTCTAATTGACGGAGCATTTTTAGTTTGAACGACACTGTTCAACACTTCATTCTGCTTCACTCTTCCGCTAAAGATTTTGAAGACATCCGTGTTGTTGTGACTCGTAAATACTACACTTGCTGTGTTTTGGTGCGGACTGCATTCACACCAGCGATGAACCGCTCCAGAGTTCACTTGCAAGCGGTCCGAGACCACGTCTTTTAAGCGGACCTGAGTCCGGTTGTTTAGTTAACTTCAAAGGTCTCGGACTGTGTTCACACCAACCCAAACGAACCACACCAAACGGCTAAAAGCACCAGGGTTCGATTCAACCGGACTATACAAGGCTGGTGTGAATGCGACTTAAATCATTCAGATGTTCATTGGCAAATTTCAGACGGTTCGTACATGTGCCTTCTTGAGCAGGAGGACCTGGCGGGCGCTGCATGATTTGATCCATTATGGTGTAGTGTGTTACTAATAGTTTTCTTGGGGACCCAGCTGCCTTGAGATCATTAACAAGTTCCTACTGTGTAGTTCTTGGCTGATCCCTCACCTTTCTCATGACCATCAATACCCCACGGGCCAGATCTTGTGTGGAGCTCCAGCTATTGATGCTAATTTTGTCTTTCTTCCATTTCTGAATAATCACACCGAGCTGCTTTCGGATGGTCTTGTAGCCAATCCCAGCCTTGTGGAGGTCTACAGTCTAGTCCCTGAGGTCCTTAGACAGCTCTTTGGTCTTGCCCATGGTGGAGAGGTTGGAATCTGATTGGTTGATTCGGTGGACAGGTGTCTTTTATACAGGTAACAAGTTGATATTAGGAGTACTTTTTTTAAAGGAAGACAACTTATTTAACCGGTCCGTGGGAGCCAGAATCCTTTTCTTTACAAGGGGATCAAATACTTATTTCCCACAGTTAAATGCAAATACATTTTTATCTTTTATATAATGTCAATTTCTGGATTTTCTTTTAGATATTCTTACTCTCACTGTTTATATACACCTACCATTACAATTATAGACTGTTCATTTATTTGCAAGTGGGCAAACCTACAAAATCTGCAGGGGATCACATACTTATGTATTTATTCAGATTCTTGGATGCCTGTTAAATATTTAAGGAAAGGAGCACTTGAATTGGCTAGCTACTGAAAATAATGTGAATCTTTGTTGCTAGTCCTTAATCCTTGACTAGAAGGTACAACATATACAAAATATTTTCGCAACCACCCTTTCACAGTTATTCATGATTAAACTATTTCATGGTACATTTAAGACTGACTATGCCATTATTGGGAGGTGTATGATAAGTTTGTTTTGTCCAACAATTGCTGGCTAGGTTCAGAACAATTTGTGACCTTCTGGTGTCAGCTGACAAATAGTGATATTGATGCATTGAATGCCACCACAACAGCTATCTGCAGTACTTCCCTTAGTTATCACAGGCATTGTGTGACAGAAGGGGATCAGAAGGGCAAGTGCTTTCAACAGCCTACGCCTGCTAGGCTGTGACCACTTCTTCACACACACACACACGCACGCACGCACGCACACACACACACACACACACACACGCACGCACGCACACACACACACGCACACACACACTGCTTGGGTAATATTCCATTGACTGCAAAGACCTTTTAAATGGGGTCAGCGTCCTGAGTGTTCTGTAGCTCTTGAGGTGGTACAGCGTCTGCTTCTGGTCTCTGCTGTGCCAGGTCGCTTGTTGTTAAACAATTCCAACAATTTTTCAAGAGGGCTTTGCTGCTCTGTGTGTGTTATGGTTCACACTGGTGGCCTGGACACACAGACAAGTTTTAGATTCCTTACACTGGAGATTTGTAAAACTCCTTCAAAGTTGTAGATTTTCCCAAACTGCGGTTACTTGATAACCTTTATCGCCACCTAGTGGCCCTGCGAGCGGAGGACAGAGATATCTTTTTAAAAGAAAATCCAATTGTTTTCAAGCGCAGAATAAATAAATAAATCACTACAGGACGAAACTGGGGAAAGTTGGGAAGAAACAACATTTCACGTGTTAATCTCCCCCTCTGGCCTGATGTAATCCCTGTATCCAGATCTACATTGAGAGGCATACAGATTCTTAATTGTTTATTCAAAGAAGTGACAAGCAATATCAAGGTACTCTATCACTGTACATAAACATTTGTCTCATAATGCACTAACCAGAAAACACTACGCACTTCTGCAGTGCTCCATATACTCCATGTAATTCTTAAGTGTATAGCAACAAATTACACTCATCGATCATGGCTCGTACCCTTCAGGGACATTTTTTGTGCTGAGGAAAAAAAAAACTTTAAATGCAATCCTTTAACTCACACATATTCAGCCGATTGTTTCACTTTTTATTTTAAAGTAACGCGTCCACGTTATCTCTTTATTCCTCTGATCTCAAGGAACACATCTTTTCAGAAATGTATTATTCATTAGGTAAACTGCTCAGACCACATTGTTATTGAGCACATGTGTATTTAGCTGGTTAGACTTGTTAATACAATATTCTCCATCATTGTATTATTTTTTCCTGTGTTTTTCCAAAAATATTTTCGATCTCTCTCTTTGCATAAACAATACTCATAATCTTCATCTAAACACCAGTTATTTGTGCCATGGACTGTTACATTCCTTTAACCTGTTAAGCCCTGAGCCTGTTTTTCAGGTCTCAGGCTCAAAAATGACTTCCCAGAACAAATGACTATGGCTCCGTCTCAGGTCGGTTAAATGAAATCCTTGCTTCCCTCACTTGCGTCGTTTCCCTGAGTTTAGTCCCTCCCACCAGGGAAGCATGGAGAGACGCAAGGAAACCACGAGAAGCAGGGAAATGAGTTTTAAGAGCAATGGGACGTCCTTTCCTCCGGAGCGTCACGTGAAGCGACGTCCGTTTGTGATGACGCCGCACAGCTGTTCGTCTGACAGCAGCTCTGTCCCCGTTGTTTTCACAAACACCCCCGCCACACATTTACTGAGACAAACATTTGTATCATCTGTTGTAGACCCCAATAAATAAAATCAAATAAGAACTCATTCTCAAAAAAGATAAACGCCATTCTTAAAATGTATAAACGAACAATAGTTAGATTAATATTGATTAGAGTGCACAATAGAAATAAAATAATCGAGAGAAGAAAAAGAGATATGTTATCTATCAAAACCCAGTTGGATTAACCTTCATTGGATTGCACACTTTGTTTGTTTGTGTGGATATGTAGCACATTAACATTTTAATAGCACTTAATGACTGACTGAATGGAAATGACAATAAATGAAAATGTAAAACGAAAAAAGCGAGCATGAAAATGTTTCCAACAAATGAATAAAATGATTTTTGACCACTTTGTTGTTCAGATATATCACATATTTGTAACTAAATGATACATTAATTTAAACAAAACACAGTATAAACTGAGGAGTGAGTCCCGTGAGGTTCATTTATTTTCTTCACTCCGCTGGGAAACTGCTCTCATGTCAAGAAGCATCAGATCAGTGCATGCACTGCCTCGTCCAATCAGTGAGCGATACACAGTAAGGGGGCGGGGCGAGTATCTGAGGATTTCATCGGAGGATGGTCTGGTGGTTCCTCGGTTATCGCTCCTCCATTATCGCTCCTCGATCCTCGATCCTCGATCCTCGGTCCTCTGGCAGAAATAAGAGCCATGGGACGGTACTCAAGATGGCGCAGACAAATCAACTTCCGGTGAGACCGAGGAGTGAGGAAATGAAAATAGTCGACCTGAGACGGGGCCTATAACTTAACTTCTAAAAGGGGTAAATTAATAATCTTTGTTCTCAAAGCAATGATAAACCTGTGAGTTGGATGTAGAAGAGTCAGAATCAATATAGATGTTTTTTATTTTAAAGTAAATTCAGATTGAACATAGTAAAAAAATGTAAATGTATGTCCGTCCAAAAAAAACACATTACTTATAGTGAAAACCACCCTTGAATGATGGGATAGTAGACTAAAAGCTTTAAGAATCCAAACTATAACATATAAGTACCCTGTATCAAGATTGATGCAAAACAAGTGACATTTGACCTTTTTAGAGAAATGTAGCACACAAAAACACTTCTGGGGTCATTTTGGTGGATTTGACCTATCTCTGGCCCCCCTTGGTCGATTCTGATGATTGACATCTCTTTTTAACCGTTAGAGCCAATAGAATCAAGGAGAAGTTCCACATACACACACGTTACCAAATAAAGAGTGAGAGTGACGCCTAGCCTACCCAAAACAGGAAGCTGTCATACACTCTGGAAGCTATCATTAGCAGCTAATATGAAAACTCAGTTTTTGACATAAAAATGGAATTATGGATTATCAATAATTTTTTCAAAGTGACACAGACACATTGGATTAACCTATGGATTAACCTTCAGCTGCGTTTTTTCTCGTTTTAATGCCATTGAACACGACTTTTGATCAGAATAACAGTAAAAGGTGAGCATATCTGCGTTTTTTGCTACCTAAAGCTACGTTGTGTGTTGTCTGGTTTTGCTTCCCCTGTCGCGAGTTCTGATTGCTCAGTGATGATACTTATATTTCTAGAATCTGTGGAATCTCAGCTTGCTAGCAAAGCTTGTTTGTGCAGATCCGATAAGTATATCGATCGATTTATACCTAGAGTTCTGTGATAAATGCGTTAGCATTTTCTCGCTCACGGCTCATTTAGACGCTTATTGTGAGACTTGTTTTGTTTCTGTAAAAATAGTGAATTCATAGTTTATTACATTTTAAGAAGCCCAAACACAGTTCCGTGAAAAAAGGTAAATTCCCAATTACTTTACATGATTGACAAGTTAACTTTAATCCCATTACTCAATATCCTGAGAGCATAGACACTTTTGTCTGGCTTCCGTGTCCTTAAAGGTGACCTTCTTGTTTCTCCTGGGGTCAGTCCAGGAGTTATGGATGACTAAATTGTTGGGTGTAGGGTCAGCTTCTACCACAGACACCATCCTCTTCTTCATCTTGCTTTTCAAAACTTTTTGGAATTTCTGTCGCGTGAAGGCATAGAGGAGGGGGTGAAAGATAGTGGTTCCATAGGCCATCACCAGGAAGCCTAAGCGGAGGCGAACAGTTAAATCACTGGGCCCAGTGCTGAGAAGGATGGTGTTTAGCACGGTTATTGGAGTCCAGCAAAGTAAGAAGGTGGAGATGATGAGAAGAGACATCTTGAAGACCCGTCTCTGCCTCTCCCGTCTCTCCCGATGTCGCTTGACTGCTCGTCTTATTGCAATGATGACGGACACTGACGCTTGCATGCCCAAAGGTGCAGTCCCACCTGCCCGGACTCCTGTGCTGCTCTGTGACGCGTCTGTTGACTCGACTTGAGTCGCAGTGCTCAAAGAGATAGTGTTTTTACTCTTTTGCTTCTTTTTAGGAAGGTTCTGCTGAAAGCGTGTTCCAATGCGAATATTAAGTGCCTGAAGGATCTTGTAGTAAGTCACTAGCATTACTAAAGCTGTAAAAAAGAATATAGGGATCTGTGCTAGTAGGTGATAGTACAAACCAAGCTCTGTGTAATACTCATTAGTATGAGACACTGTGACAACTGCAGTCTGGTTCACAAACTCTGAATCAGAGTTGATGAAGAATCCCACTTCCATAAATGGAACCAGGAAACTGAAAAAGGAGAGAGCCCAGATGGATCCCAGTAGAACCACAGCTCGGCCCATTGTAAGCACACGGTTGGCCGGCCGCACTAAGATGTCATAGCGGTCTACAGTGATGGCCAGGATGGTTGAAGCAGTCGCTACACTTGCAAACGAGACGCAGGCCTCATGGAAACAGCAGATCATGGCTGTGTCCGCCTCCAAAGGAAGGAACACCACCACGGCTGTCAGCGGGATACAGCATATACACACCTGAAACAAGACGGGAATTTAAGTTATATCCCACATTACGTTCTTTTTTATATATTTTGTTTAGCACCAGTTATAACTAGAACCAAAGCTGTTGTGATGCAATGCGATGCCACAACATGTTTTGACATGCCAATAAAGCTATTTGAATTGAAAGTAATGAGAACGGAGCTAAGTTGATTAGTGTGCTGCTCAAGCTAACTTTCTCTTGGCGCCTCAGCAGAGCAGAGATCTCCTCCAGCTCTAGTGTGCATGCGCCATCCTGACATGCAGTCTGTTGAAGATGCTCCTGCTAATTTGTACTATTAACTTTTAGCCTTTTTTTTATCTTACTCGTTATGTTTCTATTTGTAACTTTTATTAATAACTAATTACGGTGTGACATCTCTAATATTTCTGTAGACAAAGATTTGTTTGTTTTCTTCGACATTGATTTTCTGCTGTTGTGCATCCACTCCGCTGTTGCACAGAAACTCCATGGTTGCCTTGTTTACACCAGGGAGAAGCTAATCACGCTAAAGCAGGCGAGCATAGTGGTTAAAACAACAGCTATCCCCACTGAAATCTGGAGGACAGAGAGGATGCAGGGCTAAACGAAGACGAAGAAGGAGAGTTGCGACCAGATTTATGCATAAAGGATATATAAGCTGTGTCTCCGCCGTCTTAACATGGGCAACCCAGGATCACTGGCTAATGGCATGGACGAGCTAACAGCATTAGCTAGGAGTCAAATGTTATATCTGGAGTGTAGTTTAATGTGCTAAATGAAAACACGGCTGCACCTTATGGTCTGATGGTCTTACCTGCAGCAGGATATATCTGACAATAACGTTTTTTCTGCCTGTTCAGGTCACATTTTCATCAACAATATTTGCATCATTAACATTCCCAGCGTTCCATTTGATATGGTGCAACTGTCACAAAACACATTTTCCCCTGGGGTTTTTTAAGTATTTTTGATTGATCCATCGATCCTCTCTAGCATTCTGCTACCACAAATGTATTGCTGATGACATTGTTCTCTCAGACAATGCCATCAGCAATAAACTAGTGGCAGCAGACTGCTGTAGCTCCAGAAGTCTTAATATGCCAACCACTTGATGTTAAATCCCTTTGGCAATAACATAACTGATAAATGTAAATAGAGGTCAGGACTCACCAACACATCCACCACATGCAGGTTCATGGTGATGATGTTGGAGACGGAGCTGATCAGGTTCTGTTTCATACAGTAGAGGACAAGCACAGTCAGGTTGGAGCTCAAGCCCAAAACTATCTCCAAAACTAGGAAGCCTGTCAAAGAAACCTACCAACAGAAAGAACATGTTGGCATTAAGTGTCACATTCAATTATATTTTGGTCATAATAGTGCATGCTCATTGTAATGTGAAAAATATAATTCATACTTTATTAGCCAGGAAATCTTTTAAACGGTTTGTTAAAATATCATAAATCCAAGTTCACGACCCTACAATGACCTGGAAATGTACCAGTTTTCTAAAGATATCAATAGCTGAAATGTGAGGCTGCATCATTACCTGGAAGCTGACAGGGTAAATGGCCTTGTCTGAGGTCCTGTCAAGGTCATAGGGGTCAGCAGTGTCAAGCACAGTCATGTTGCTCATGGTGTCTGCAGAGAACCACACTGGGGATGTGTGCATTATCCTGGTAATAGGATGAGGCCTGGAGAACAGATGGCAGACAAAAGCTGTATTCAACACATATTCAAAACATGTGGCATTCCATTTTTTAAAACAGAGATTTGGTAAACCGTCAGGACCAGGGAACTTAAAGCTGGTGCTGCCTTGGCAATGGGCTTCTGATAATATGGTATTCACCTCACATCCTACCATTGTTTTTTAAATATCAACACCTAAAGAGTTAAGCTCATTTAAAGCTAATGCACCAGCACTTACAATGGTATGGCTTATTTGAATTGAATACATCTGCATTTTTCTTGTTGTTCTCAGTGTATCTTAATGGTTTATGCATTTATCCTAAGTCGTTTTGGCTAAAGGTGAAAGCTAAATGAAATGTATTAACAATAATAACAATATGTTTAAAAAATAAATCTACTCTTAGTACTATAATTCATGAAGTCACCATATCATTGGGATTCAGGGTTCATTGGTGATTTCTTCAGAATGCTTAAATACTATTTGGAGGGAAACTGTTTTCTGTGACAACACCGCTATCGCAAACATTAAAAAGATTTCAAAGTGTTTTACTCATTGTACACCTTCGCTATATTTTGCACAAAAACACCAAACACCATTTTCTTTTTTGTAGAATGTGAAGTCTGTGACCATATTGATATTAGAACGCTGTCAACGTCAAGTACTATATAACAGGAAATGTGCCATACTAATTTGCAGATCGTTTTGCGGCATATTGTTTTAATTGTCTAAGGCTAATATTTTTGCAACCCTTTGCCACCTTTCAAACATTGGCATTGGGGGTCTGCGTCAAACTAAATGTGAAGGTCCACCCCCTTAACACAGGCATTGTGTACCAGTGTACAGATATGAGTACATTTACAGGATTTGGCTTTCTCTCGCAAAGATTTTTGTTCTCCTTCTCAATGGCCAAAAGTTCCCTTCAGATGTAGTTGGATAACACATTGTACAAGAACAGGTTGAATCTTAACCTCCTGACACCCTTAGCCAAAATGACAGAGATATTTTTGTACTGTCTTAAACCCTCTCAGGATGACAAACAAGAATAATCTGACCAGAAAACAAGCCATTTGAGAGTTATGGTATGAACAAACCAAATGCAAGAATCCTATATTATTTTTTCATGAACCTTGGTTCCCCTAAGGCAGGGGAGTCAAACTCAAGGCCCGGGGGCCAAATCCGGCCCGCGACTTCATTTTATGTGGCCCACAAGAGCTTGCAAAGAATATAATACGTTTATTATACGGTTCGATGGCACTTTACAGAAGCAGGTTGCCCATAAACTACATGTCCCACAATTCATCTCGTTTTGCGCACTGAAGAGAGTTGCAATTATTTACCCTGGACTTCTGCTTTCAGACGTAGATAATTACTAAGTTATTACCTTAACCGATAATAATCCAATTCAGAGGCAATAATGTAATATAACACATTATTTTATATATCTATTTTGTATTTATATATGTATATTTATATAGTTACAACCGGCCCTTTGAGTGCAACCATAATGCTAATGCGATGAAATTGAGTTTGACACCCCTGCCCTAAGGTTTGGACTGAAAATAACTGAGTATATGTTTGATATTGGGCGGAAACTCACCACTGCCTCCCAACAGTGTCCTCTACAGTTTAGCAGCAATCGAAGCGACCAGAAGGAACTTTGTAGGCCATGTCAAACCATCCCACCATATTCTGACGTGAAAAGATGGCTCTTCACTTGATCCAATTGATTTACAACAATCTCTTTTGAACATATTTCGATTTGACGGACAATAAAGATAAAAAATCTTCCATGAGTTTTTGCTTTGGGGATAGTAACACCACTCAGCTAAAGGGAAAAGTCTGTTTGTGAAACACAGAGAGCTATGTTGGGGGACATGTGGCTGGCAACATCAGTGCTGTGCACTCTCATCAATGCTTCCTTTCAGGCATTGCTCTGTCATTGTCCAGGCCTTGGACTTTTGCCTTCAATCGCTTCCCTCTTGAAAATGATGCCAGTGACAACCCTACTGTCTCCACTTCTCTCCACTTTTCAGGTATTGGACGTGTCTCAATACGTCCCGAGGTGCTCCACCACACTTTGTCATCATGTCCTGATACAGGTAGAAAGTTCCAAGAAGAATAGTGTGTGTGGTTGCTCCTCTGGACTTGACCCATTTAAACCCTTCACATCGAGTTGCAATGAAGCCCAGATAGCAGTGTGTAGGTCATATCCTTGGAGAACAATTGAAAAGATTGATTCTTTGATTCTTGAACATTCACAGCCTTCATTTCCATTTAAATTCATAAACTGCACAAGAGGAATAGTGAATCATGTTATGACTTATTTTCATCATCTCCTTTCCTTATGCCACTTCTCAGACACATTCCACCTCTGATCCTGCAAAGGAGAAGCAGGTCATATTTCAGTTATATCAACCTGGCACGTCACAATCAGAGCCCCCCCCCCACGGTGTATATATATTGCATCATGTCTCCCACCTTTTTTTTAATTATTTGATCATCCCCTGACAGACTCCTTGTGTGCTAATTGGACGCCTGTTTCTGTTTTTAATCAGTTTTTTCCCTTGCCTTTTATCTTTGATGGTTCTTGTCATGTGCTGGTCAATAAATGAGCACTGAAAACAGTAAACTGGTTTCCTGCCGGCTGTCTTAGTCACTTTCTATTGACAGTACATATTGTAATTCAAATAATAAAAGCAACACGCAACACATTTTACAGCGGTTGATTCAAATCAACAACGGCTACACACCGGGAGATGAAGCAGCTGCAGATAAAGGTGACCTGTTGGAAGATGTATCCTTTACTTTGCAAAACGTATACGGCCCCCAACCAGCCAACCACCTACAGTATAACTATCAACAACCAGGTTCCAGAAACACCCCAGGCTGCATTTCTGTAGAGGTTTAAGCAAGGTATAATATATATATTTCAGATATTACTCTATAAATTAAATATCATTTTAAAATGAAAAAAACTGATGAGAGTTTTTTTTCCAATATGTTCTCACATTTTATAGACCAACAATTCATCACATAATAAACCACAATATAAGAATTCCTAAGTGCAGCCTTACACTAGCTCTAAGCCTTCATGTCCTGTCTTCACAGTCTTTTAAATGCACAAAGTGCAAAATTCTTTTAGCTGTATGTTCTACAACATGAATCTGTCCTGTGGGTGGCATTACACATTCTGATTCGTTTTGTGTTGTATGAGCTTTTCTACAACAGGAGAACTGGTCTCTGTGGAAGGCAGTGAACTCGGCTAACTCTTTTGAAGACCCATATTCATGCTGTTCGACAGCTACTCATTTTGTCTAATTATTCTATATATGTGTCAGCATGATTTTACAGTGCCTTTATGCAATACATTGCCTTGCAATCAGAACAGCAAAAACAGGTTAAGTGCATCATTGTGCCTTGTGTGTTCGCTTACCTTTAGAAAGAGACCATTCCTCAGTGAGCGGTGGCTCCATTGGGGTCCTTTCCGTCCCTGCTTTGTAATCTCAATCCCCAAAGGTTGCATAGAGCCCACAGGTGATAAACCTGAGTGGCTGAGGTTTAATATCGTGCATCATTCAATGATGCTTGTTAGTGAGTCCCTTCAGGATAAAACTGGACAGTAAGAAAGCGGCATCCACAGAGCCAGAAGAGATCAGATACTGCCGCTCCGCCTTGCTCACTCTGCTCCTCTCTCGCTCTGTCGCTCTGTGCATCTGTCTCTGTCTCTCTGTTTGTCTTTCTCTTTCTCTCTCTCTCTCTCTGTCTCTCTGTGCGTCTCTCTCTGTCTCTGTCTCTCTGTTTGTCTTTCTCTTTCTCTCTCTCTGTCTCTCTGCGTCTCTCTCTGTCTCTCTCTCTCTGTCTCTCTGCGTCTCTCTCTGTCTCTCTGTGCGTCTCTCTCTGTCTCTGTCTCTCTGTTTGTCTTTCTCTCTCTCTCTCTCTGTCTCTCTGTTTGTCTTTCTCTTTCTCTCTCTCTCTCTCTGTCTCTCTGTGCGTCTCTCTCTGTCTCTGTCTCTCTGTTTGTCTTTCTCTTTCTCTCTCTCTGTCTCTCTGTGCGTCTCTCTCTGTCTCTCTGTTTGTCTTTCTCTTTCTCTCTCTCTCTCTCTCTGTCTCTCTGTGCGTCTCTCTCTGTCTCTGTCTCTCTGTTTGTCTTTCTCTCTCTCTCTCTCTGTCTCTCTGTGCGTCTCTCTCTGTCTCTCTGTTTGTCTTTCTCTTTCTCTCTCTCTCTCTCTGTCTCTCTGTGCGTCTCTCTCTCTCTGTCTCTCTGTTTGTCTTTCTGTCTCTCTGTGCGTCTCTCTCTGTCTCTGTCTCTCTGTGTGTCTTTCTCTTTCTCTCTCTCTGTCTCTCTGTTTGTCTTTCTCTTTCTCTCTCTCTCTCTCTCTCTCTGTCTCTCTGTGCGTCTCTCTCTGTCTCTGTCTCTCTGTTTGTCTTTCTCTTTCTCTCTCTCTGTCTCTCTGCGTCTCTCTCTGTCTCTCTGTTTGTCTTTCTCTTTCTCTCTCTCTCTCTCTGTCTCTCTGTGCGTCTCTCTCTCTCTGTCTCTCTGTTTGTCTTTCTCTCTCTCTGTCTCTCTGTGCGTCTCTCTCTGTCTCTGTCTCTCTGTTTGTCTTTCTCTTTCTCTCTCTCTGTCTCTCTGTGCGTCTCTCTCTGTCTCTCTGTGCGTCTTTTTTTCTCTCTCTCTCTGTCTCTCTCTCTCTGTCGGTCTTTCTCTGTCTCTCTGTTTGTCTTTCTCTTTCTCTCTCTCTGTCTCTCTGTTTGTCTTTCTCTCTCTCTCTCTGTCTCTCTGTGCGTCTCTCTCTGTCTCTCTGTTTGTCTTTCTCTTTCTCTCTCTCTCTCTCTGTCTCTCTGTGCGTCTCTCTCTGTCTCTGTCTCTCTGTTTGTCTTTCTCTTTCTCTCTCTCTGTCTCTCTGTGCGTCTCTCTCTGTCTCTCTGTGCGTCTTTCTCTTTCTCTCTCTCTCTCTCTGTCTCTCTGTGCGTCTCTCTCTCTCTCTGTCTCTCTGTTTGTCTTTCTCTCTCTCTGTCTCTCTGTGCGTCTCTCTCTGTCTCTGTCTCTCTGTTTGTCTTTCTCTTTCTCTCTCTCTGTCTCTGTCTCTCTCTCTCTGTCGGTCTTTTTCTGTCTCTCTGTTTGTCTTTCTCTCTCTCTGTCTCTGTGCTTCTTCCTGCCTCTCTCTGTGTCTGCCTCCAGTAGCCCCCTTACTCCCTCTCTGAAACTGTCTTATCCTTCTAATTTCCCCCCCACCAGGATTTCCGTTAGCCGGTAATTACCGGTTTTTAGCTGGTAACATTTATAAAAAAACGGTAAATTCAAAACCTGACGGTCAAAATGTCCGGTAATAATTAGGGATGCTCCGATCGATTGGCCGCCGATCATTATCGGCCGATATTCACTCTTAATAGTTTGATCGGTAAAATAAATTATTTCCGTACATTTGACCGGCAAGAAAAAGTCCTAGCAGAAACCCTGCCCTTCACACCTCTGTGCTTGACTAATTGGACTCACAAAGCTAGTGGAAGTGTTCTTCCTCTCATTTGTTACCTTTCTGTACCTTTGTGCTGACTGTAGTAAGCAGAAAACCTCTCTAATGCAGGGATAACACAGATCTCTTTTGGTTTCAAATCTTTGTTTTTTTTCTCCTTTTACTCCTTCTCAAGTTTGTTTTCCCTCATGAGCCCAGGTAGGAAACTGTGACCATGACAATACTATTGGCAGCATCCTTCCTCTTAGGACTTTGGCCACTCCTCCTCCGTTTGTGTTTGCATTGCAGCTGCTGGATGGTACCTACCTAATAGTCCCAATCTGGCTACCATTAGTGCAGTGGATGTGTTGCCTTTATTGCCTGGCGAGTATATCTGGAAGGTAGCTAGTGAGTAGCCAAGGCTAATAGGCATTGGCATGGCAACAGCCATGTCAGCGCACACTGATGGATCAAATGCGAATCATGGCTGTCTCCTGTATTCTGGGTTACACCTGTCCACTGATAACACAATAACTACTGATGTTGCACATCTCCCATGATTTGGTCATTGTATCTCAGTGCTTCATCTCTCCCTCTACATGTGTTTATTCAGAGAGTGTAAGCAGAGATGATGGTGTCCAGTCTTATGTTTTTACTGTCATGCACAACACATCAGGAGGCATTTCCCCCCAGACACCAGTCTTTGGTGAGAGAAAGATACATGGCAGACAGCAGGATTATGGAGAGGGAAAAAAGATATTTGCAGACATTTTCCTTCTCAGTTTATTACAGTAACCATATTGAAGACACATCAGATGCTCTTTTATTACTTTATTACTTCATATTCTGCCTTTTGATGAAGACGACGTCTTGTCACCAGGGCGCATCACAGCCTATTTCTGACTTGAAAAGTTGAACTGCTTTTTACTCACAGCTGTAAGGCCCTGGTTCTGAACAATAGGCACTTGAGCATAGACAACAGTGGAGTAGAACACGTAGAAAGAACATGTGTAGGGCCCCTTGTGAAGCACAAATAATATCTTTCCTCATAACAAAATTATTGAGTGTTCTTGTGGTACGCTCTGGCAGCACTACACGTGGATCCTTTTTCACCTATCAGTGTGCAACCTAAATGATGATGTTTAAAGGAATACCATCCATCCATCTTCTCCCGCTTATCCGTGGTCGGGTCGCGGGGGTAGCAGTTCCAGCAGAGAGCCCCAAACGTTCCTTTCCCTGGCGACATCAACCAGCTCTGACTGGGGGATCCCAAGGCGCTCCCATGCCAGCGAAGAGATATAATCCCTCCACCTGGTCCTAGGTCTACCCCTTGGTCTCTTCTCAGCTGGACGTGCCTGGAACACCTCCCTAGGGAGGCGCCCAGGTGGCATCCTAACTAGGTGCCCGAACCACCTCAACTGGCTCCTTTCGACGCGAAGGAGGAGCGGCTCAACTCCGAGTCCCTCCCTGATGACCGAACTTCTCACCTTATCCCTAAGGGAGACACCAGCCACCCTGCGGAGAAAACCCATCTCGGCCGCTTGTATCCGCGATCTCGTTCTTTCTGTCATGACCCATCCTTCATGACCATAGGTGAGGGTAGGAACGAAAATGGCCCGGTAGACAGAGAGCTTTGCCTTCTGGCTCAGCTCCCTTTTCGTCACAACGGTGCGGTAAAGCGACTGCAGTACCGCTCCCGCTGCTTCCGATTCTCCGGCCCATCTCACGCTCCATTGTTCCCTCACTCGAGAACAAGACCCCGAGATACTTGAACTCCTTCACTTGGGGTAAGGACTCATTCCCTACTTGGAGTGGACAGTCCATCGGTTTCCTGCTGAGAACCATGGCCTCAGATTTGGAGGTGCTGATCCTCATCCCAGCCGCTTCACACTCGGTTGCGAACCGATCCAGTGAGTGCTGAAGGTCGCAGACCGATGAAGCCATTAGAACCACATCATCTGCAAAAAGCAGTGGTGCAATCCTTAGTCCACCGAACTGCAGACCCCCTCCCCCACGACTACGCCTCGAAATCCGATCCATGTATATTACAAACAGGATTGGTGACAAAGCACAGCCCTGGCGGAGGCCAACCCTCACCGGAAATGGGTCCGACTTACTGCCGAGGACCCGGACACAGCTCTCGCTTTGGGAGTACAGAGATTGGATGGCCCTGAGTAGAGACCCCCTCACCCCATACTCCCGCAGCACCTCCCACAGTAACTCCCTGGGAACTCGGTCATACGCCTTCTCCAAGTCTACAAAACACATGTAGACCGGATAAGCGTACTCCCAGGCCCCCTCCAGGATCCTTGCGAGAGTAAAAAGCTGATCCGTCGTTCCACGACCAGGACAATATAATACTAGTATATATATTGTAAAGGAATCATGTTTCTAACACTCAGAGCTAACGCTATACTGGAGAGAGTATGTGTAAAGAAGCTGGATATAAAAGGTACTCACCTTCTGGTATTCCCAAGAGAGAGAAAGCATTTGAGCTCCATACTGTTTTAAAAATAATGCTTGATGTGGTTTGGAACATAATATGGGTTTAAAAACGGCTATATTTCAAACGGCTTTTTCCAGCCATCAGCAGTTTCATGTTGGTGCATTCCTCTGCTATCTGCTTGTGGGAGCGAACATATTATCTAACTTCAGCGTTCACAAACAAAGAAGTCACAACAGAGTTTACAGAAACAAATCCTATCCCCACAATTGAATGGAATGTTTAGAGTCCCCATTTCTTTTATTTGCAACAATATGAATAATAGCATTAAGAAAACAGTTGACCCCACACGGCACGGAGTTGAGGAGAGCGAGATATGGATGACTTTTGGTGTTTCCTCTTCATAAATGGCTCTGATAAGAACATCATAATAGCGCTGACCACTGTGTGGACTCCACAATCCCCTTCAGTATGAGCCAGTTTTATAGTGATGTTCTTGGTGTGGACGGTCTCTCTACGCTCTGCCATGTGACTGATTTAGCACAGAAATAAGGGCACATCTTTTCACATCCTCTGGGAAGCAAGCTGCATGTCTTCAAGCATGGCACATCAGACTGAGCACATTAAGCTTCCTCTTCCCCCCCTCCTCTCTCACAGAGAAACTCAGAGCTCCACTGGTTGCTTCGTATCTCTGGCAAGCTTTGTAGTTTGGTCAAAGGTGGCTCCTGTCCAATGCCCTGGTTTCCCTTATATCTCTCTCTGTCTTTGTCTCTAGAAAAAGAGCAAAACATCTCGAGCTATAGATACATAATTCCATGATTGAATATCAGTCCTGGGAGGGAGCCGGCCCCTGCACTCCCCTCCTCTCATTATGGGCTGTAGATTACTCTGTACATTTTGTTTTGATTTATGAAGAGCGTTTGGCTGATGTCATTCCATTTTAGGCGTTGCACTTGTTTGATCATATCAGAAGCAGCTGAGTGTGTACCCTGCTGTTAAAATCAAGTATATGATTAGAATCCTGACATGCCCTTACTCCTTGGAGCAGGATTGTTTTTTGGGAGATGATCATTTTGATGCAACAAACCAAAGAAATAGCGAATCAGGTTACAGATTAAAAAACTAAATTGTAATGCATGTACCTAAATGTTTAGTGTCACGCACACATAGATAATTATATACATTTAGGATTAACAAATGTCATGCATACATCCCAGCATGCGGGAAGAAAAAAACCCCAATGGCTTATTGGAGTGACCACTCCAATGACCTGGTCACGCACACACGGTCACTTGCTACAGTACATGGGCGAGGTCTGTGCTAAAGCACGACTACTGTGCACAGCTGCTCATCATGACCAGGTCATCTCCTGTAGCGTCGGGTAGCTTCTGTACAGTGTGGCCAGGAGGAGGAGTGACCAATCTGTTTAGTGAGTTCAGCGGAGACTATTAGAACGCTATCGAACGTGGACGGTCAGCTATCGCCCCTCTTCCTGTCCCCTTAGGAGAGACTGTGCACCCCGCTGAGGATATTATTCAACAACGCTGCGTTTCAAATGTGTATATGAGAGATTTTTACATATGTTTGTAAATGATTTTGGTTTCAGTTGTGTGTGTGAGAGTGTTTCACATGTATGTAAACGGTATTTCTGAATAATGTCCATAACGGCCCCTCATATTGTTAAGTCTTCAAATTGCATAATCACAGACTGGAAAATATAGAAATAACTTGAAAATGGAATACGTAATAACTTGAGATTTGTGTTTTTATGTGTGTCTTTCCAGACTACCTGTCGCAGGGTGTGGATCTGAGTGGGATTGAAGTGATTGAGAGCGACTTGCTGTTGATCAGCAGAGCTAGGCTGGAGGTGGAGAATCAGGCCAAGAGGCTGCTGGAGCAAGGCATGGAGATCCAGGTACAAACTCAACCCTCTCCACTCTGAACACGTTACCCTGGGGTTTATGATGCAACTACAACTGTGAACCCTGTGTTGAGAAGCAACCCATATCATATTTCATTCAAATATCATAATGAATAAATAAGTAGAAATAATTCTTCAAGAGATGTGTTTATATTGTCCAGTATATAGTTGTTAGTGATATTATTTACTGTTGTGAAAGTGTACATGTTTATTTACAGACTGGTGAATTTCTTATGCCATCACAGATGCCCTTTGTGTTTTTGGTGTCCTCCTAGTTCTTCCACTTTTTTTGTATTCTGATTTTTGTTAAATGAAATGTGATTAGATTTTTCTGTTGCTGGTTGTGATAAGAAGACGAACAAACATGGAAGAGCACTCTCTGTATGTGTTGTCCTGTGAAGTGCATGTTAGAGAGAGCATGTGTCGCTCTGTTAACCTTCATCTGGCCCTGAAAGCCTGGCTCTCCGGGGGCCAGTGTCCCATTAAAGATAGTGTGTGTCTGCTTAGTGTCCTTGATGACATATTGCCAGTGTGAAGAGGAGTGTGGTACGGTGCTCCAGCTTGGGCACTAGTGCTGCAGCCATGCTTTGCTTTGTTCATTAGGCATGTCTCTCTATGATCAGGGCAAATGTCACTGCCTTGAACTTAATGCCATGCCATAATTCTGGTGTCTCCCATACCAAAGTGATGACTTTAAAACAACACGATGTTTAGATACCTCTTTATGCTCCTATTTATTATAGTAGTGACATTCAGTTAAATACACATTGCTTTGCCAACACTTGGTTCATGGACAGTTTTTATTGTATAAGGCTGTATTATTGTCTTGGTACCTGGGGTTTTCAGGCCCTCATCTTCAAACTGTAAAATACTGTGTTCACTCAATCATTCATTTGAATCACATCTACTTCTACACATGTGCAAACTCTTTCATAATAAGTGCCTTCCCGGAAAGGGAGGGATTATGCCTTTTTTGCTACCTAAGGCCTTTTAATATAAATCATCTGTGCAGGAAGTGTTGAGTTGATTCATAGTAGCTTAACACTGAACATGTACCAGCTTTCTGGATTTGTGTTTTTTGACTGTGCGTGTGTGTACAGGCAGGTCACCAGGTCATGTGTGAAGCTGGGTACTGGGACTCCACAGTCCTCTCTAAAGTCTTAGCTTCTGGCTTTTACTCCCATGCCTAGACATTAGGCCGTTCTTTCTAAATTAGACACATTCACTCAGCTTGTTCTTTGTCTTTTGAACAGAAACACACAAAAACGCACACTCCTCTCTCCCCTGTGTTTTCCCCCTCAGTCAGTATTTTTAGACTAACTCCTGCTCGAGTAGCCTTGTTATGAACTTCTGTCACTCGTTATGTGTGTGACCATATGGGGCCACACACACACATACACACACACACGCACACGCACACACACATATGAGCTCAGGGATTTGATGATTGTGTGTTATTGACTTGGTTAGCAGTTGGACATGCTGGCCGGGCTGTGTGGGAGCTTGTTTCACATCAGTGCTCTGATTGTGCCAGCAGAGACCCCGGAGTCCATCTGTTGAGTGGGAGCTCCACTGACCCACGTAGAAAAACTCTCTTCTAACATTATTTGTCTGAAAAATGTAATTAACTGAATGCAATTAAATTCCAAACTTCTTTCAACAGAAGCTATATAAGAAGTGGCCATTGCAAACCTTGATTGAAGCTTGATTTAGATGATTACATTACATATTTTACATGACATGGTTTTTGTCTGACGCTTCTTAGTTGGTGAACAGTCAGGGATTTACATACACTTCAATACTATAGACATGCCTATGGGAGCAATGTGGGACACTTTCACATGCTGTCTGCTGAGGGTGGGATTAAACCGATGAGATCTATAAAAGTCTACACGTTTTCAACATGTACAGTATCAACTTGCAGATGCCCTTTCTTTGTTGTCCAAGGCCTAAAAAGCTCTTTGAAAAGCATTGATAATATATTTTTGCCTGGTCATTCAATAATGCACATGCATACTGTATGTACAGGACCCTCTAAACACCTCACATAGGGCTCTCTGAGAGCCACGTGTAATTCAAATTTGTGAATTTATAATGCAAGTATATGTTTGGTGTGTACATTTGTATCAAGTACTAAATAACAATATTTTGTACATTTAACGATATCTAAATCACCTAAACTGTATGTGTCCCTTTACAGAGTCATACATTTAAAAGATGGCAGATAAAATAAAATACTCTCTGCCACAGGCAGGCAGTGAAAAAAGGTAACTTCAGACAGTACAGCATCAATCTTATGCAGGCTAATTCCTACCAGTGAAAGAAAAGAAAAGATCAAAAAGAACAAAACAAAATATGCGATAATCGGAATATAAGGATATTTTAGAAACAATCTTAATTACTGCGTTGCTTCAAATGACTGAGAAGATGAAAACCAATCCGATGCCGATGTATTGTGTACGTTAGCCTAAAGACTGAAGCCGGATGGAAACAGCTAGCTGGACTCAGTTTCAAAACAAACCCATAGTAACGTAAAGCTCAGTGATCTACACACTGCGTATCATTTTTTGTATCTGTACACAGAGACATGTTTTATGGAGATGATAAACGTGTGTCAGTCAGGTGCTACAGCGCCCCCTCCTGTCTTCATCTGTTCCAGTGAGCTGTGAAGAGAAACCCTGCTCAATAACACGGTTCTTTCAACATTAAGTTCATCTAATGGCTATTACTAGCTCACTCTAACATTGCCACTGTATGGGGCTTAACAGAAAGGCTTTTTAACTTCTCTTTGCAAAAACGAAAAGTACGAGTTTGTCCATAATTAGAAAATAATTTGCGCCCCTCTCTGATTTTGTCATCTACATGTTCACAGTTCTCCCTCATTAAATCAATGTATGGTGATTTTAAGCTGCTGCTGTCTCACCTCCATACTCACTGGTGTGTGTGTGTGTGTGTGTGTGTGTGTGTGTGTGTGTGTGTGTGTGTGTGTGTGTGTGTGTGTGTGTGTGTGTGTGTGTGTGTGTGTGTGTGTGTGTGTGTGTGTGTGTGTGTGTGTGTGTGTGTGTGTGTGTGTGTGTGTGTGTGTGTGTGTGTGTGTGTGTGTGTGTGTGTGTGTGTGTGTGTGTGTGTGTGTGTGTGTGTGTGTGTGTGTGTGTGTGTGTGTGTGTAGTGTGTGTGTGTGTGTGTGTGTGTGTGTGTGTGTGTGTGTGTGGTGTGTGTGTGTGTGTGTTGTGTGTGTGTGTGTGTGTGTGTGTGTGTGTGTGTGTGTGTGTGTGTGTGTGTGGCCTAGCATTACTATACTTGTGGGGACCTAAATCTGTTTACACAGTCACGTGTGGGGACTCGCCTCCATTATGGGGACAAAATGGAGGTCCCCATGAGGGGAATCATTAATGTTAGGGTGAAGACTTGGTTAGGTTTAGGGTAAGGTTAAGGGTTAGGCATGTGTTTGGTTAAGGTTAGGATAAGTCTCCAGGAAATGCATGTAAGTCAATGTCATGTCCTCAGAAGTGATGTATACATGGTGTGTGTGTGTGTGTGTGTGTGTGTGTGTGTGTGTGTGTGTGTGTGTGTGTGTGTGTGTGTGTGTGTGTGTGTGTGTGTGTGTGTGTGTGTGTGGCCTAGCATTACTATACTTGTGGGGACCTAAATCTGTTTACACAGTCACGTGTGGGGACTCGCCTCCATTATGGGGACAAAATGGAGGTCCCCATGAGGGGAATCATTAATGTTAGGGTGAAGACTTGGTTAGGTTTAGGGTAAGGTTAAGGGTTAGGCATGTGTTGGTTAAGGTTAGGATAAGTCTCCAGGAAATGCATGTAAGTCAATGTCATGTCCTCAGAAGTGATGTATACATGGTGTGTGTGTGTGTGTGTGTGTGTGTGTGGGTGTGTGCGCGTGGGTGGGATTGAGTATTGACTGTGTCCTGATGAGGATAACATTAGATATTTCTCCAAATAAGTCCAATCATCTTCTGTTATTCAACCAGAAAGCACCAATGAGTATGTGTTAGTATTTTTTAAATTCTATCCAGGCTGTGTGGTGTGCCACAAACCACCTTGACTTATTTCTTCCTCTCCTTCCACCTGTCAGAATCCAACCCAGGTCGGCACGGCCCTCCAGGTCTTCTATAACCTCGGCAGTCTGAGGGAGACCATCAGTTCAGTGGTGGGGGGTTACAGGACAACCATAAAGGACAACATCAACAGTGCTCTGGACATCAAAGGTCTGACACAGCCCACCAACCCCAGAGGTGAGACTTAAGGAGGATGTGGCTCTGGGTACTTTGTCCTTATTTCTAAAAGAGGAGAAAGTGTGGCCCAGTTTATGAGTAGGCTCGATCCAGAATAGACATGGCCCCAGAGAATAGTCAATCCTGGCTGGAGGCGTGTGTCATTTTCATGGCTCTGATGAAGTGGCCAAATAATGTTTCTAATTATTGTGCATAATGCTTCCAGATAACAAGCTCTGAGGGGGCCTAGGATCGTTCCCCTGGTATTCTCTGCATTATATCACTAAATGAATTTGAAATGAGCAAAAGGATAAATGTGTCATGGTACTTTTTTGAAAGTCTGGTGATATTCCATTTTGTTGTTGTTCACCAAATCATTAAAAGTCCCAACCCAACAATGAATGTATTTACTAACCCATGTTTTATGTGTATCCAAAGCCTTATATATCTATTATATCCCATATAGCTTTTTTTGTCATAAAAACACACCAATGAAACACACTGCTGAACTGGGTGACATGTGTGTTCATTACCATTAACACACACACTGTAGTAATATAACTCGATACAGATGCTGTCCTCCAAATACTCACTAGAGCAACACATGCAGATGAATCTATCCCTGAATAGTCCCAAACATACGGACTGTCTCTTGCTGTTGGTGTAACCTTTGAACAATACTAATGGCTTTTTCAAAGAAATTGCTGACCCATTTTTTTTTCAAAGATAAAACTAGATATGTGTGTGGTGATTTTAAATATTTACGCACCAATGTGCTCTGAGTTTAGAACCCCTGATGGATTAGGGTTAGCAGGAGTTTAGAGATGGATTAACAAATTGTTAAGTCAGGTATTTCCATAGCTTTTGAAGTTAATAAGATAAATAAGACAAAATATGGCTATAAACTCAGAATAAAAAACAATATCAAGCTGGCCAGCAGAAAATATGTTTTCATTGGCCTTTGTCCCAAAAATCCTTAATGCTTCTCTGTGTCCCCTCTGTCCCTCAGCGGCCCCGGGCCGGGCAGTGCTGCCCACACCAGGCAACACGGCAGCATTCCGCGCCGCTCTGTGGACTCACCTTGAGAAACTGATGGACCAGATATGTGCTGCCTGCAGACAGGTACAGCCTCCCCAGCAGCTGACTGCACAGACATTAAAGTCGGCAGGACTCCTAATACAGGCCTAATGTCCTCCATATTTTCCAGGTGCAACATCTGCAGAAGGTCCTGCTGAAGAAGAGAGACCCTGTGACTCATGTGTGCTTCATCGATGAGATCATCAAGGTGGGTGGGCGCTACTGCTCTGCTCTTGGTATAATCCTAATAATTATGTTTCTCACAATCAAAATACAATTTCCACACACATTCAGGCATGCCGTTGCCCCATCATGTGCACATTACACAGCTAACTAGATGATGACAATGATGATATTAGTATTATTGCATTTGTGAAAAATGTTAAACGTAAATGGATGCATATACAAGGCGACAAAGCTTTCAGGGTCAACTGATTTTTCGCAAATAAAAAAAAAAGTTGGAACCAGGAGGATAGCAATGGTCCGATGGTATAATGGTCCATTATATTAGAACATCCCCGTAACAGTGGGTACCTGAAAAAACGTAATGTAATACCTTTAAGGCCCGGACACACCAAGCCGATTTTGGCCGTCGGTGGGCGTCAGGCCGAAAAACTGATTGGCTGTTCAGCTTAGCGAATCAGTGCATGAGAAGCGAAACGGAAGTGAGGGACCCAAACAAACTATTAAGAAGGCAAATCTGAGATTTCATTTAACTCCAGCTCTCGACACAGGTTCGGGAAAGCCCCACGAGCTTCTCGCTGTAGAGTGAAAATTAGTGATGTTACGTATTGCGCCGGCGCTTCGGAGCGTTTGTCGAGTAATCCCCAAAGCTTTTTGTGAAGCATGTATCGAGGCTCGTATTGTTTTGGGCCAGTGATACATGCATAAATAAATGTAGGAATGAAAACAAGAATGAATAAATACAGGAATAAATATGTGTGCTGTGGCTCAGCTGGAAAGCAGTTGACTCATGACCGCAGGGTCCCTGGTTCAACGACTGAACAATACATCTTCTTTGTTGTTTATAAAAGCTACAGCTAAATGAGATAATGTAGTTAATAAATAGTCTTTGATATGGTTTAGCCTTTCTCAGGCTACAACATGGTTAAGTTTATGAATATTATTAAGGAATACAAATCCCTCTTTGCAATGTTTACCAGCCTCCTTAGGCTTTTCAATCACAATCAATACACTGGAATAAATACAATATTGTTAAAATGAAAATATGATGTAATGTTCGTTGTTTAGAGTTATTCTAAGGCTTTACTCATTGGGAACTCGGTATGAGATGATGGAGCACACTGTTGAGATGTCCAATCTGCCTGTTTTACACACTTTGACCAACAGGGGGTTTGTGTTCAGATGAAGCCCATGATGAAGCCTCATGAGATGAACCCTTTAGCGATCCAATTGGCTGGAAAGCTTCAAAGCTTCATAAGGCTTCATCTCGCCATCACTAGTGAAAATGGAACGCACACGCTATTTGTTGTTTGTTTATATAACGCAGTCTGTCTTCCGGTTGTTGCCTCTTTTGAATGACGTATACACACTACCGCCGCCTGCTGGTAAGGAGAGTTATTGCCACTCACGCATGCGCAATTCGTACCTTCTTGGCCGTCGGCTGAAGTCTTTGCGGTGTGTTCCAGTGCGACACATGGCCAAAACGCAGAGATGCGAGGCGACACAACAGTCGGGGTCCGTCTGTGTCAGTTCTTTGGTGTCAGCTTGGTGTGTCCGGGCCTTTACATATATAATACACATTACATAGTTGACATCATGAAACATGACCTTACAAAACGACAGGGGCTAGTCTGTATTAGTGTAACCATGGTGAGTCCAAAACACACTGCACTATACAACACACACACTCCTGTCGCAGATCCAATCTCCCAACCTCTGCTGTCTCTTGCGTGTCAAACATGGATGAGCACAGATCTAAGTTGAGAAATATGACCTACAGTGGTGTTATTAAAATGATGAATGTAAAGGGGAAGAAAGACGTGCCCGGCCAGCTATAGTTCTGGAGATTTGCAGAATGCAGAATCTTCGAATGAGGAATTAGTCTTAGTGTCCAAATATGAATCAAAGTTAATATAGAACTGGAAGCATTTTAGCAAGCGTAGTGTAGAGACGTGCAGCAGAGCCACACGCTATATCTGTGCTAGGGCAGCAAACGGTGTCTTTCATCTTTACTCTCCTTAAAGAGGAACTATTTTACACATTTTGACTATCTGTCTAGGTATTCTGAGATTCCACTGAAAATATGAAGCCTTTAGTGTCTCGAGGGAGCTGAAGTATGGAGTCAGATCTGACTCCATACTGAAGTTTGATACAAGTTGGTTGGGTCTAAAAAGAAATCTGTGAGGGAAGTTAGAAAGTGAGCTTCCCAGGACTCTTGGGCATTTAGTTGGATTGGTGGTTATGATGGAAGTCATTAACATATCATCATGACTTTCATCAGTCCCACTCTCTTACCTCCACAGACGCCTAGAAGTACAAATCAGTGCAGCAGACTGTTGCTATGGAAGCAAAGCTCTCACCAATTCCACAGAGATAGAGGTGTGAGATGGAGACCTAATGACATGTCTAAATGCAAAACTCCTCAGCTGTGCAGCTTCACTATCTCCCTTCACTGTGCCACAGAAACATATCAAAACCTACACAAATCTCCTGTTACCATGTATTGTCTGCATCATGGTTTCCTGTAGCATTAAGATTCACCTTCAGTGGAGCTAGTGGGCCCAGACCAAAGCAGAAAAAGAAGCCCTGATAGCATTGATGTTTTGTTATTTTCTGTTCATCTCACATACCGTTGGGAAAAGAGGCAGTAAGAGGAGGGAGTGGTGGTGCTGTGTGTGAGGAGGAACAGTCCCACAGCTGGGCAGCAGACCTGCAACAGGCTTCTCTAACGGAGGACTAGAACAAAATACACACATGTCCAATTCCATGAAGTCATGGAGACACTGTCCTCAGTCAGGCTGGTTGTGGTGTGTGAGTGTGTCGCTGTCTGACAGCGCTATCCGCTCTTATCTTTGATAACTGTTACACAGTCTTATACTCATGCAGAAGGTGCATGATGATGAAGAATGTGTGCAGTGAATACCTCAGTGATGGCCGTTTCCATAACATTGTGATGATCACATTATTGATTTTGCTGAATATTGTGATTGCTAATATTATCCAGGTTTATTAGTCTTGATTTGTTTCATTTTTTGTTGCAGGTTTGCACATCAACACACACATTCAGCACACAACACAACTGTTTATTAGCTATATAGAGACATTATTATTTGCCAGGTTTCTTTACTAGTTTGTTTATGCACATCTCAGAAGTGCACTGTATTGAGTCTTCAGCCAGTCTCTGGTCAGAGGCTCACTCTGTACAAAAAGGATCCATTCATTACATTTCCAGAATAACAATGATACAAGCAAAATATCATCTGAAATGGACTTAAGGGAAATCTCAATATGCACCAGACAAACCTGGAAAAAGAGTCTAAACGTGTTTCCCATCAAACGCCAACACATGTCACTCACAAAGACTACAAGGACATGTGGTGACCAGCGTGTCTCTCTTCTGTCTGAGGACAGGATGGACAGCCTGATATCCTCTACACCTTCTGGACTGATGTCACCAGCACCCTCAGTGAGGAGTTCCACAGAGCGACTGAAGGTAGGACTGCTGCTTCTCCTTCCCCGCTGTCCCCCCTCAAGCTCCTACTTCAGAGGAAAGATGAATTAACCTAAGAGTTTAAATCTTGAATGTTTTCTCTCCGACAGATGGTAGATAGCGGCTCCAAACAAACAGTTAGTGGGAGGTCTCATTTAGTGAGCGATTATCATCTGGCTGTAACGAGCTCAGCTGACAACAGAACAGAAATCAATGGGGCTGGGGGTAATGAAAGGCCTGTTGTCCACGAAGCCATCAGCACACAGCAGTCTCATTGAACCAGTGTCGGCCTGTTGTACCACCTTAGTTTGTGTTAAAGGGAAAAACACGTCTTTTCTTTGGATGTGAATCCAGTCTTGATCATCGATGTCGAAGCTATAATTCCTGCGTGCTATATTGATTACATTTCAGTACAATGGAACGTTTAGGTTTAGGACGTTCTTTTTGTTCTTGCATCTACCAGTCATACACTAGAGATCCAAGCTAGAACAGATGTAGTTCTTAAGGTGTCCAATTCCATCAATGTAACGAATGAATGCAGGAACTGCAACACACTCCATAGCAGCAAACACCCTTTCCACAGTCATTATAACACACACACTGTTCAATGTGTGTGTGTGTGTGTGTGTGTGTGTGTGTGTGTGTGTGTGTGTGTGTGTGTGTGTGTGTGTGTGTGTGTGTGTGTGTGTGTGTGTGTGTGTGTGTGTGTGTGTGTGGTGTGTGTGTGTGTGTGTGTGTGTGTGTGTGTGTGTGTGTGTGTGTGTGTGTGTGTGTGTGTGTGTGTGTGTGTGTGTGTGTGTGTGTGTGTGTGTGTGTGTGTGTGTGGGATTGAGTATTGACTGTGTCCTGATGAGGATAACATTCTCCGAATTTTGAACAAATTGTTCATCTTAAAAATTAGACAACGTAGATGCACACACGCTTCCTTTCTCATATGAAGGCGTTTCAGTGGACTGTTTGTTTGTGTGTGTCTGTGTGTGTATGTATATATATGTATATATATATATATATATATATATATATATATATATATATATATATGATAAATATGAAAGAAGGACATGCTTGTTAATATCGAGTAAATACAGTAGCATGATTTCTGATCGTGGTCCCTCCTACACCCTTCTAAAACCACACGTTGTAATTATACTCTTTTTTCTGTGTATTTAACAAACACACAAGATGCTCCGCTTTAGCTTTTAAGGTTTATAAGAATGTATATTAGGTATATTAATGCTAGCTATCTAACTGCTTCCACTCTTTATGCTAAGCTAGGCTAACCACATATTGACTCCAGGTAACAGACATTTTATTTTTATCAAGTCATAACTTGACTTAACTTTTAATGAAATGTTGATGTTTTAATTTAGCATATTCATGTATTGACCTATGTTTTGTTTTTTAATGGAATTAAATACAGATGTTTCTTCCTGACTTTGCTCACTCTTTGCTTTCCTCAGAATTATGATATGGTATTAGCAGCTTCCTGAGTGCCTGTGTGTATTTGTATCTACTCTTTAGCCTCGTCCTTCCTGAAGCAGGCGTTTGAAGGAGAGTATCCGAAGCTGCTGCGCCTGTACAACGAGCTGTGGCGGCGCCTGCAGCAGTACAGCGCCAGCCTGCAGGGGGCGCTAACCAGCGGTGCAGGAATAGAAGCTTCTTTGGACATCAGCGCCACAGAGTCAGACACCCAGGACCTCTTCACACATGGAAAACAGGACTACAAGTGAGCACACACAGACCACGTTCACCTGTTCACAGAGAACACACACGCATTTGAAGTGTTCCATTAATCAGCACAGGTGTTTGGGGCCACTTAGAGGATATTTGACATCAACATGAGACACAAAACACACAGTGCATATCATGAGACCACGTAGATTTGAAATGATGGTTTTCTCAAACATCTTAATCCCTTAATCACACATCACTCGTGTGTGTGTGTGTGTGTGTGTGTGTGTGTGTGTGTGTGTGTGTGTGTGTGTGTGTGTGTGTGTGTGTGTGTGTGTGTGTGTGTGTGTGTGTGTGTGTAGTGTGTGTGTGTGTGTGTGTGTGTGTGTGCTGTGTGTGTGTGTGTGGGTGTGTGTGTGTGTGTGTGTGTGTGTGTGTGTGTGTGTGTGTGTGTGTGTGTGTGTGTGTGTGTGTGTGTGTGTGTGTGTGTGTGTGTGTGTGTGTGTGTGTGTGTGTGTACGCACGCAGCCCAGAGAAGGCTCTGAAGGACTCTCTGCAGCCGTACGAGTCCGCCTACCTCTCCAAGTCGCTCTCTCGCCTGTTTGATCCCATCAACCTCGTGTTCCCCATGGGGGGCCGCAACCCCCCCTCCAACGACGAGCTGGACAGCATCATCAAGACCATCAGCAGGCAAGCAGCATATCTGCCCGATGTGTTCCATTAGATGTGATGCTGCACAACCAGGACAGCAAGAAGCACAGTTACTGCACACACACACATCAGAATTATACACATACATATTCATTCATAATATATGATGAATTAATAAAATAGATAATCAATGTAAAAACTATAAAAGAACAATTGAACGAAAGTTAAAATGCAAGCCGTATAAAGAAGCTTGAGCCTGAACCATCCCAGTGATTGGTGTAGCAGCACAGTGTATATACCGTCATACAGCTGTCACCATATCACAGTTACACCACACAAATATCATAACCAACTTTTTTTTTCAAAAAGAATATTATGGCAATATGTATAGAACATTTGAGGACAGAAAATAGTCAAATGAATCTTGAACTGGGTTTATTGTGCATTTTGTCTGATTTAAGAGGTGCCAGATTATACAATACACAATATATATTAATTGTCATTTTTATGCTCAGTAAATGCTGAACGTTGAAATACGCAACTATTTGATATCAAATTTGTTCACCAATTTTAACCAATCAAATCAAATATGAACCTCTGCATTGATGGCAGTAAAAAAGGCTTGAATGTCTTCAGGGTCTGACCAACCAATACATCATCAGTCTCTCCCCAGGGCTCACACATGTGGTATTATTTAGGAAAAAAATACACATGCGTTAATCGCGTTAAAATAATTAGTGGCGTTAACTTGACAGCCCTACATTATTTGAATGTTTTGGAAATGTGTCTTATTTATGTGTTTGTTTGTTTGCAGTGAGCTGAATGTGGCATCAGTAGATCCAAACCTGGCTCTGGCTGTGTCCAAGAACGTTGCCAAGACAGTCCAACTGTTCTGTGTGAAGAGTGAGCAGCTGGTAGGACAGTCAGCGTCTGACACTGCGTCTCTGGGTCTTCATGGGTTCATAACACCATGATGTGTTTTCATGGATAGAGACATCCGCAGTGCGAAATACAAAGTGTGATTTATTGCAATTGGTTCTATATTGTCTCATGTCTGCCCACAATGCACTGCTCCCTGTGTGTCTCTCTGCAGCTGTGCACTCAGGGGGAATGCAGCCAGGTGATTGGTCCGTTAACGGAGGGCCAAAGGAGGAATGTGGCTGTGGTCAACTCCCTGTACCGTCTGCAGCAGGCTGTCAACAAGGTCAGAATCCTGCCGTCTACTCAAGAATATACAGAGGCTAGCAAAAGTATCCAACCCCCCCAACATGTGTTGGATTTGTCTGAATCACAAATGGTCAGGTCAGGTCATTAAGGACGAGAGTTTTTGGTGAGTTATTAAGCAATTGAGTCATTAAGAAAATGTAGTTCACTTTTATTTCGAAGTGTGTCAGTTGACCTGGATCCTAACTGGTACATTGTTGCTTCTTTAAGATGGTAACGGTGCCACACACAACAGCACACACTGCTCTCTGACTGCATGTGATTGGTTTCATACCTAAAGACATGTTGCATAACCACAGAAACACAGATACCCGACATAGGGCGAAGGACAGTGGGTGGGATCAGCCTCCAGCATTCAACATGTTTGGTGACCAGACACTGCAGCCCGCCGGATTACTACAAACACATTACTCCAGCATTAAAGGTTTATCCTCGAGCCTTTAAAATGTTACTGTGCGAAAAATAGAACAAATGTATTGAGGATTTAGGAGGGATACATATATTGTAGGACATTTCTGTACTATTGAGCATTAACCACACCTTTCTCTGTTGAATAACTGCACCCCTATCACTGATTCCATAAAGCGCTTCCTTAGTTCCTTCTGTTCTTCTGCAAAGGTCCTCAAACAGATTGAGCATGGTTTGTGTGTGAGCAGCATATCTCCTATTCGAAACATGTGAATGCTGCAGTGTAAGGTTTGGAGCAGCCGTCCTCTCTGGGTTCTCACGTGTCATCAGAAGCCTTTTGGAGTCAGCATATGATGCTCCAGTGTGCCCGCTCCTTTCCTCACTTAACATCTTCTGTGCTCTTAAAATATACAACAACGTGTAGAATTACAAAGAAGATACACAACTCAATCAATCAATCAATGTTTATTTATATAGCCCAATATCACAAATGTTACATTTGTCTCAGTGGACTTTACAGTTTGTACAGAATATCAGTATGACAATACGACACCATCTGTCCTTAGACCCTCACATCGTACAAGGAAAAACTTCCAGAGAAAACCCACAGTTTAAAGGGAACATGGGAGAAACCTCAGGGAGAGCAACAGAGGAGGGATCCCTCTCCCAGGACGGACAGACGTGCAATAGATGCCGTGTGTAAATTGAAAAGATAATACATTTGCAACATAGGTAGTCCAAATGTTTGGAAATGCATGTGTGTATAATAGGAAGATGAATCCACGAGGATATCCATCCAGGACCTATGATCCAGGACCACAGCCACGACTCAAGATCCAGGGCTCGCGATCCAGGACACAGGACCGCAGGATCATCCATGACTCCGGATCCCGGCGTATATAGACACCAAAAAGAAAGACATTTGGGGAAGCTGGGTTAATCGGAACATGAGAGTACACAGGTATAGACAGAGAGAAGGAAGAAGTAAGATGTCCCCCGACAAACTAAGCCTATATCAGCAAAACTAGGGGCTGAATCTAATCAGCCCTAACTATAAGCTTTATCAAAAAGGAAGGTCTTAAGCGCACTCTTAAAAACGGATAGGGTGTCTGCCGCCCGAACACAAACTGGAAGCTGATTCCACAAAAGTGGAGCTTGATAAGAAAAGGCTCTGGCTCCCATTGTACTTTTAGAGACTCTAGGAACAACCAACAACCCTGCATTCTTGGAACGCAATGCCCTAGTAGGACAGTAGGGTATAATGAGTTCTTTAAGGTAAGATGGCGCCTGCTCATTAAGGGCTTTGTAGGCGAGAAGAAGAATTTTAAATTCTATGCTGTGTTCTATAGGGAGCCAGTGTAAGGCAGCCAGAACAGGAGTAATGTGGTCCCTTTTCCTAACTCTGGTTAGTACACGAGCCGCAGCATTTTGAATCAGCTGAAGCGACTTGACTGACTTCTTGGTACACCCTGATAATAAAGAGTTACAATAATCCAGCCTTGAAGTAACAAATGCATGGACTAGTTTCTCTGCATCGTTTTGAGGCAAGATATGCCTGATTTTTGCAATGTTACGTAGATGGAAGTAGGCGGTCCTTGAAATTGATTTTATGTGGGCGTTAAAGGATAAATCCTGATCAAATATAACACCAAGATTCCTTACAGTCTCACTGGAGGCCAAATTAATGCCATCCATAGTTAATATATCCTTAGATAATTTGTTTCGTAGATTCTTCGGGCCAAGTACAATAACTTCAGTTTTGGTCGTGTTTAACATCAAAAAGTTTAAGGTCATCCACGTTTTTAAGTCCTTAAGGCAGTCTTGAATTTTATTTAGATGATTAATTTCATCAGGCTTGATTGATAAATATAGTTGAGTATCATCCGCATAACAATGAAAGTTTACAGAATGATTCCTTATAATATTGCCTAACGGAAGCATATATAATGTGAACAAAATAGGTCCGAGCACTGAGCCATTTTCTCGTTAAAAAAGCACATAAAATCATTACTACTGAGTGCTATGGGAATAGAAGGCTCAATCGAGCTACAGTGCTGAAAAGAAATGTTGCATTATTCTTATTCTCATCTATTAATGAAGAGTAGTAAGCTGCTCTCGCTTTACGCAGTGCTTTCTTATATTCATTGAGAGTAATATGTCAAATTAAACGAGATTCTTCAAGTTTAGTGGAACGCCATATCCTTTCAAGTTGTCTCGACTTTTGCTTTATTTTGCGGGTTTCGGCATTATGCCATGGAGCTAATCTATGTTGTTTTATTTTCTTCTTCTTCAAAGGAGCAACAGAGTCTAATTTTATTCGCAGCGCATCTGTAGCACTATCAACAACATGATCAATTTGGGGTGGTGTACATTTTGTATAAGTTTCCTCCCTTACATGCAGACATGCTATCGAGTCAAGTATTGGTGGAATCTCTTCCTTAAATTTGGCTATAGCGCTAACAGGACCTTTTGGCAACTGCACATCTCTATCGCCAATGTCGCCAACAGTTGAAATTGTTTCAACAGATTGCTGCTTAAAGATATTGCAATTTGAATGTATGACAACTTGTTTTAAATTCAAGAGGTACTCAAGCGATGTATATTGGGGGACCTGTAGATCAAAGCAGCAGGCGTCGGTCCGATCCCTCTATTGTTGCGGGTCAGGATGTAAAAAAGTGCTGCAGGAATGATAGTGGTCTGTGATGCTTGAAAAGAATATCCAGCAGACGGGGACAATGCAGCTCTCCAGCGTCAACATACCAGCACAAGTACTTTGTGGAACAGTCTGCCTATGATGGACATTCTAAATCTAAAAGCTCTGTAATGTTTTTTTGTGGGTCACCTTTCAATGATATTTTAGACGTTACTTTACAAAAGAGGTTAATCATTTAGTTCTGCTTTATTTGACTCCCTGTATTGTGTATTTCAGATTGTATCAGGATCGGGTGTGTGTGTCCCCCCCGCTGCAGAGGCCCTCTCTTCTTGTTTGGAGGTATCACTGAAAACCGCTTCTTTCTTTATTCTTTATTCATTTTTACTTTTCATTTTTAATTCATTAACTGATTCATTTGCTAGTCTGCAGTTGAGTTGAATGAATTGAGTTGAGTCATGAATGCCTCTGCAGTAACGTAGCCACACTCTTCTGGAGTATAATATTCATGTCTTTGTGTCCATTTATAAAAATACTGCAGCTCACATCCTTTTGTCATAACGGTGGGTTAGAAAACTACAACCTGCATAATACATGGCCTTGGTCTTTTTGTGAACATGTGTGTTGATTTAGAATAAATGTGCACTGCAGTAAGCCAGCACACATGACTGTTCTCCAGCAGCTGATCTCAGGGTCATTCAAAGATGTGTGGATGTTTAGTAACTGCTCCAGGTTTAGATTCAGAGTTTGTTTTGCTTTCTCACATTGCCACTGTACTGACTGCTACATGAGAGGCTGAGGGTCTGCTCTGTCTCTGGGGGGCAGGCGGTGCAGGTCCTGATGAGCAGTGCAGTGCAGCCTCTGCTGCAGTCAGTGAGTGACTCCATCGAGGCCATCATCATCACGCTGCACCAAGAAGACTTCTCAGGGTGAGTACCTCTGCAGGGACCCCTGAAGAATTCCCTCCAGAAACCCCCCAGCTATCGGAGAAAATACCACAGAGCATGATCTCTGCTCTACTGGACTCCTTTGTTTACTTCAGTAACAAAGTGACATCACTATGGAACACTTGCGCTCCTATTGGCTAGCACTCCAACACTTTGTACGTGATAGGCTAAGGAGCGGGACATCTCTAAGCTGTTGACCAATCACAACAGAACCGGGCAGCTAACCAATCAGAGCAGACTGGGCTCTGGTTTCAGACAGAGGGTGAAAAGAGGTTCTGCAGCACAGGCAGTATGAGAACAATAAAGAGCTTTTTGAACATTAAAGCAAGGATACATGTCCTAGTAGAGACACTACATACTGATATGAAGCTGAACATCAGCAGGAGAGGACTCTTTAAAGTAGAGACACTACATACTGATATACACCTGAACATCAGCAGGAGAGGACTCTTTAAAGTAGAGACACTACATACTGATATACACCTGAACATCAGCAGGAGAGGACTCTTTAAAGTAGAGACACTAAACATACTGATATACACTCTGAACATCAGCAGGAGAGGACTTCTTTAACAGTAGACACACATACGATAATACACCTGCAAACTCAGCAGGAGGGACTCTTTAAGTAGAGACACTACAATACTGATATACACCTGAAACATCAGCAGGAGAGGACTCTTTAAAGTAGAGACACTACATACTGATATACACCTGAACATCAGCAGGAGAGGACTCTTTAAAGTAGAGGCTCTACATACTGATATACACCCTGAACATCAGCAGGAGAGGACTCTTTAAAGTAGAGGACACTACATACTGATATTACACCCCTGAACAGCAGCAGGAGAGGGATCTTTAAAGTAGAGACACTACATACTGATATACACCTGAACATCAGCAGGAGAGGACTCTTTAAAGTAGAGACACTACATACTGATATACACCTGAACATCAGCAGGAGAGGACTCTTTAAAGTAGAGACACTACCTACTGATATAACACCTGAACATCAGCGGAGAGGACTCTTTAAAGTAGAGGACCCTACATACTGATATAACCTGAACATCAGCAGGAGAGGACTCTTTAAAGTAGAGGCTCCTACATACTGATCTACACCTGAACATCAGCAGGAGAGGACTCTTTAAAGTAGAGACACTACATACTGATATACACCTGAACATCAGCAGGAAGAGGACTCTTTAAAGTAGAGACACTACATACTGATATACACACTGAACATCAGCAGGAGAGACTCTTTAAAGTAGAGACACTACATACTGATATACACCTGAACATCAGCAGGAGACTACTCTTTAAATTAGAGACACGACATACTGATATACACCTGAACATCAGCAGGAGAGGACTCTTTAAAGTAGAGACACTACATACTGATATACACCTGAACATCAGCAGGAGAGGACTCTTAAAGTAGAGACACTACATACTGATATACACTTGAACATCAGCAGGAGAGGACTCTTTAAAGTAGAGACACTACATACTGATATACATCTGAACATCAGCAGGAGAAGGACTCTTTAAAGTAGAGACACTACATACTGATATACACCTGAACACTCAGCAGGAGAGGACTCTTTAAAGTAGAGACACGACATACTGATATACACACCTGAACATCAGCAGGAGAGGACTCTTTAAAGTAGAGACACTACATACTGATATACACCTGAACATCAGCAGGAGAGGGACTCTTTAAAGTAGAGACTACGACATACTGATATACACCTGAACATCAGCAGGAGAGGACTCTTTAAAGTAGAGACACTACATACTTGATATACACCTGAACATCAGCAGGAGAGGACTCTTTAAAGTAGAGACACTACATACTGATATACACCTGAACATCAGCAGGAGAGGACTCTTTAAAGTAGAGACACTACATACTGATATACACCTGAACATCAGCAGGAGAGGACTCTTTAAAGTAGAGACACAACATACTGATATACACCTGAACATCAGTAGGAGAGGACTCTTTAAAGTAGAGACACTACATACTGATATACACCTGAACATCAGCAGGAGAGGACTCTTTAAAAGTAGAGACAAACTACACTGATATCACCTGAACATCAGCAGGAGAGGACTCTTTAAGTAGAGACACTACATACTGGATATACACCTAACATCAGCAGGAGAGGACTCTTTAAGTAGAGACACTACCATACTGATATACACCTGAACAATCAGCAGGAGAGGACTCTTTAAAGTAGAGACACTACATACTGATATACACCTGAACATCAAGCAGGAGAGGACTCTTTAAAGTAGAGACACTACATACTGATATACACCTGAACATCAGCAGGAGAGGACTCTTTAAAGTAGAGACACTACATACTGATATACAACCTGACATCAGCAGGAGAGGACTCTTTAAAGTAGAGACACTAAATACTGATATACACCTGAACATCAGCAGGAGAGGACTCTTTAAAGTAGAGCCACGACATACTGATATACACCTGAACATCAGCAGGAGAGGACTCTTTAAAGTAGAGACACGACATACTGATATACACCTGAACATCAGCACGGAGAGGGACTCTTTAAAGTAGAGACACTACATACTGATATACACCTGAACATCAGCAGGAGAGGACTCTTAAAAGTAGAGACACGACATTCTGATATTACACCTGAACATCAGCAGGAGAGGACTCTTTAAAATAAGAGACACTACATACTGATATACACCTGAACATCAGCAGGAGAGGGACTCTTTAAAGTAGAGACAACGACATACTGATATACCCCTGAACATCAGCAGGAGAGGACTCTTTAAAGTAGAGACACTACATACTGATATACACCTGAACATCAGCAGGAGAGGACTCTTAAAGTAGAGACACGACATACTGATATACACCTGAACATCAGCAGGAGAGGACTCTTTAAAGTAGAGACACGACATACTGATATACACCTGAACATCAGCAGGAGAGGACTCTTTAAAGTAGAGAGACTACATACTGATATACACCTGAACATCAGCAGGAGAGGACTCTTTAAAGTAGAGACACGACATACTGATATACACCTGAACATCAGCAGGAGAGGACTCTTTAAAGTAGAGACACTACATACTGATATACACCTGATCATCAGCAGGAGAGGACTCTTTAAAGTTAGGAGTGACACGACATACTGATATACACCTGAACATCAGCAGGAGAGGACTCTTTAAAGTAGAGACCACTACATACTGATATACCCCTGAACATCAGCAGGAGAGGACTCTTAAAGTAGAGACACAACATACTGATATACACCTGAACATCAGCAGGAGAGGACTCTTTAAAGTAGAGACACTACATACTGATATACACCTGAACATCAGCAGGAGAGGACTCTTTAAAGTAGAGACACGACATACTGATATACACCTGAACATCAGCAGGAGAGGACTCTTTAAAGTAATAGACACTACATACTGATATACACCTGAACATCAGCAGGAGAGGACTCTTTAAAGTAGAGACAACTACATACTGATTACACCTGAACATCAGCAGGAGAGGACTCTTTAAAGTAGAGACACTACATACTGATATACACCTGAACATCAGCAGGAGAGGACTCTTTAAAGTAGAGACACTACATACTGATATACACCTGAACATCAGCAGGAGAGGACTCTTTAAAGTAGAGGACACTACATACTGATATACACCTGAACATCAGCAGGAGAGGACTCTTTAAAGTAGAGACACTACATACTGATATACACCTGAACATCAGCAGGAGAGGACTCTTTAAAGTAGAGACACTACATACTGATATACACCTGAACATCAGCAGGAGAGGACTCTTTAAAGTAGAGACACACAAATACGGATATACACCTGGAAACATCAGCCGGAGAGGACTCTTTAAAGTAGAGACACTACATACTGATATACACCTGAACATCAGCAGGAGAGGACTCTTTAAAGTAGAGACACGACATACTGATAATACACCTGAACATCAGCAGGAGAGGACTCTTTTAAAGTAGAGACACTACATACTGATATACACCTGAACATCAGCAGGAGAGGACTCTTTAAAGTAGAGACACAACATACTGATATACACCTGAACATCAGCTGGAGAGGACTCTTTAAAGTAGAGACACTACATACTGATATACACCTGAACATCAGCAGGAGAGGACTCTTTAAAGTAGAGACACTACATACTGATATATACCTGAACATCAGCAGGAGAGGACTCTTTAAAGTAGAGACACTACATACTGATATACACCTGAATATCAGCAGGAGAGGACTCTTTAAAATAGAGACACTACATACTGATATACACCTGAACATCAGCAGGAGAGGACTCTTTAAAATAGAGACACTACATACTGATATACACCTGAACATCAGCTGGAGAGAGGACTCTTTAAAGTAAGAGACACTACATACTGATATACACCTGAACATCAGCAGGAGAGGACTCTTTAAAGTAGAGACACTACATACTGATATACACCTGAACATCAGCAGGAGAGGACTCTTTAAAGTAGATACACTACATACTGATATACACCTGAACATCAGCAGGAGAGGACTCTTTAAAGTAGAGACATACATACTGATATACACCTGAACATCAGCAGGAGAGGACTCTTTAAAGTAGAGGACACTACATACTGATATGAAGCTGAACATCAGCAGGAGAGGACTCTTTTAAAGTAGAGACACTACATACTGATATACACCTGAACATCAGCAGGAGAGGACTCTTTAAAGGAGAGACACTACTACTGATATACACCTGAACATCAGCAGGAGAGGCACTCTTAAAGTAGAGACACTACATGCTGATATACACCTGAACATCAGCAGGAGAGGACTCTTTAAAGTAGGGACAACTACATACTGATATACACCTGAACATCAGCAGGAGAGGGACTCTTTAAAGTAGAGACACTACATACTGATATACACCTGAACATCAGCAGGAGAGGACCTCTTTAAAGTAGAGACACTACAATACTGATATACACCTGCACATCAGCAGGAGAGGACTCTTAAAGTAGAGACACTACATGCTGATATACACCTGAACATCCAGCAGGAGAGGACTCTTTAAAGTAGGGACACTACATACTGATATACACCTGAACATCAGCAGGAGAGGACTCTTTAAAGTAGAGACCACTACATACTGATATACACCTGAACATCAGCAGGAGAGGACTCTTTAAAGTAGAGACACTACATACTGATATACACCTGAACATCAGCAGGAGAGGACTCTTTAAAGTAGAGACAACTACATACTGATATACACCTGAACATCAGCAGGAGAGGACTCTTTAAAGTAGAGACACTACATACTGATATACACCTGAACATCAGCAGGAGAGGACTCTTTAAAGTAGAGACACTACATTACTGATATACACTGAACATCAGCAGGAGAGGACTCTTTAAAGTAGAGGACCCCTACATGCTGATATACACCCTGAACATCAGCAGGAGAGGACTCTTTAAAGTAGGGACACTACATACTGATATACACCCTGAACATCAGCAGGAGAGGACTCTTTAAAGTTAGAGACACTACATACTGATATACACCTGAACATCAGCAGGAGGAGGACTCTTTAAAGTAGAGGACACTACATACTGATATACACCTGAACATCAGCAGGAGAGGACTCTTTAAAGTAGAGACACTACATGCTGATATAACCTGAACATCAGCAGGAGATGGACTCTTTAAAGTAGGGACACTACATACTGATATACACCTGAACATCAGCAGGAGAGGACTCTTTAAAGTAGAGACACTACAATACTGATATACACCTGAACATCAGCAGGAGAGGACTCTTTTAAAGTAGAGACACTACATTACTGATATTACACCTGAACATCAGCAGGACGAGGACTCTTTAAGTAGAGACACTACATACTGATATACACCTGATCATCAGCAGGAGAGGACTCTTTAAAGGATGGTTGTTAGAGGGCTTACTAATCGAACTTATATCCCTGTGAAGACCTATGTCACTGGTCCCATGATCTTGTGAGTGTACGTGTGGCACCTCTAATGTGTGTGTCCTTGTTCTGTTCTCTCTGGAGACATAACTGTGTTTAAATGTGGTGTTGCAGGCCTCTGAGCAACCCTGATAAGCCGATTGTCCCGTGCTCCCTCTACATGAAGGAGCTGCAGGGCTCATGTCCAGAGTTCATGGGCTGACTACTTCAGACACTTCCAGTGTGTGGATTTCATCTACGAGAGCACCGAGTCCATCGCTCAGAGGGCCATCGAGCTGTTCAATCCGCCCCACAGCAGCCTGTTGCGGCCCCTGGGGGAGGGGGGCAAGATGAGGCCTGGCTGCTGACTGCGCTCAGGTGAGGGACCTCTTCCTGCTTCAAAGGGTCCTTCCCTGGTCCTTCAGCAGGCTGTTCAGGCCACGTTTACACGGAGATGAAAACGAAACCTTAGTCGATATAAAAAATAGGGTCCGTCCACATGAGAACCGCTCGACCCGCTGGGACAGGCGCTTGTAGTACATATGCCGGGCCTGTAAGTGGCGCTTTGTACTTCCACCACAAAATACACCGAAAGCAGCGAAGAAGACCCCCGAGCATGGTTGCCATGGTTGCCTGGTTGCCCTTCTGTTTATTCTCCGCGGTGGATTCAGCAACATGTAGTTCATGTAGTTCTCCATGTCCACTTGTTGCTGATGGTTGTGGTAGAGGAGCTGTAGATTTTGCACTAACATCTGTAGCATGGTCAGTAGCGTCTGGAGCACGAAAGCAACACTGTGATCCGCCATTGTTGTTGTTGTTGTTGTTGTTGGCGAAACACATCAGCAATGACGCGGGGTACGCGGAGGTGAGCAGCAGAGGTGGGGAGAGGCAGGGCTATGGCGTCATCGTTATCAGGAAATGGTCGTATAGGACGTACACACGGAGCCGTTAGGGCCCCCCAGAGCGTTTCGTCCGCAGATCTACCCACCCTGGGAGCCGTTATCGTTTGAGGGCTCCGTTTCCACGGTTCCGTTACGGCCTCGTGTGAACGAACCGTCCATACGATAGAGAACTGTAGCGGATACAGCCCGTTTCGTCTCCGTGTCAACGTGGCCTCAGTTTGTGTCCAATGATCACTGTGTGTGTCTAATGATCACTGTGTGTGTGTGTGTCAGATGGAGTTGGCGGTGGCTCCTCTGTGCAGGAGAGTGTCTGATTTGGGGAAACCTTACCGGATGCTGCGCTCCTTCAGGTTTGTGTGCTTCTTTATATGCTCCTGTCTAGTAGAGAATATATATGTATATAGTGCTCTAAAATCACCTTTACAACTGTGTTGCAAGGCAATAATGTGTCACGCCCTGGCTCAAGGACAGACAAACGAAGGAGACCACACATGATTCATATCCAATTAAAGTGCATTTATTTAAAGAAACTAAGTTAATTATGAAGTCAGTTAATCAGTAATGTGTGTAGTGGGTGGGTGTGTGAACATGCATCAGTATATAAAGCAAACCAAGGTCCAGTAGAGCCAAGCAACCCAAGAGGAGAGAGAGAGACTGACTGCTCAGGCACCCATACTTGTAGCTGAGCAGTCAACCTAAATCAGGTGCCATCAATCTCTCCTGATTGGGGGAGTGGCTAACCGGGGAATTGGGTCTAAGGCCTAGGGGCCGTCACAAATGTTAGTGGAAGGAATTTGGTAATGTTCAAGAGAGGCTCTGCAACACATTACTCTGCAGCTCAGATCTGCTCTGCATGGAGGAAGGGTTTCAAAATGATCCGTGACTGCAACTCAATATAACCAAATGAATTGTATCAAAAGTATTGAAGCAATAAAGATAACTGCAATGACTTACTCAGGTTGCTCTCTCGTTGGAGTTGATTTGTATAATAATCTGAAACTGAATCAAATAGAGCTGTTTGGAAGGAGGGAAACCAATCAAATGCTGTATGCTTATTTTTTCTATAGCGATGTAAACAACAACAAAAACTGGGGTACTTAACAATAGGCACATCTAAAAATATGGGAATGTGTGTGTTTCAGGCCGCTGCTGTTCCAGAGCAGCGAGCTGATCTCCAGCAGCCTGGCTGTGGGGGAGCTGTTCCCCTGCAGCACCCTGCTGCACTTCTTCTTCACCAGAGCCCCCCCCGAGCTCAAGTCTCCTCACCAGGTCTACACACACACACACACACACTTTTGTTTTACTTGTGAGAACTCTTATTCCTTACAGACTACAGCAAAGCTAACCCGAACCTTAAACCAGGCTTAACCCTCCGACCAATATCTGACCAATTGTCCTCACAATGCTTTTGGTGTACATCTATACTTAAAGCAGTGTCCCCCCCCCCCCACAGAGAGCAGAGTGGTCTGTGGCGCGGTATTCCCAGTGGCTGGACGATCACCCCTCTGAGCGGGACCGGCTCTCCCTCATCAGGTCTGTTCTCATTCTCTTACCCTTTAAAGTGAGCATGCTGCATGGTTTAACAATCATAACCCTATAAAACATTTCAATTGTGGAATAACATCCATCATTTGAATAACTTGCAGGATCAAGTGCAAACTGGGACTGACGTAACAACACTGTTTATATCAGAAACCATTGTGTGGAATCTAATAATAGTATAACACTACTGCAATAAGTGTTGCGACAGAGCAGTGACTGAGACAGCTCTACATCACACTGGCCTGTATATAACCAACATAAACATAACGTTAAAACAAGTGATGAATCATTGCTGTGGTTTTCCTTTGGGAGAAGAGTCATTTTGCAAAATGAAACTTAATTTCATTTCAGTTATGCAATACACACCTCTGCATATTCACATTAAAGACAGCAGCAGTGCAGAGTGTTGGTGAGTGGCAGGCATCTGATGCATGTTGTGTTGAAGCGGTGCATTACGTACTTCAGACATTTGAAATGGTATCTTATAATTCCTCATATATTCACTCAAGTTTAAAAGCTGTGTTTCCCGATGGTCAACAAGAACGTCACCAGCTAACTGTGCTCTCCTGCAGGGGCGCTCTGGAGGCCTACGTGCAGGCGGTAAGGGCCCGGCAGGGGAAGGAGTTTGCTCCCATCTATCCCATCATGCTCCAGCTGCTCCAGAGAGGCAGCAGTGTCTGAGTCGGTGTTCCTGAGCTACTTCTGCAGCAGTTTGTGGATTGGGTTTAGTGCTGTACATAATGCTTCCTTTGCTCTTAAGAACTGTAGCAGCTGGAAAGGGGATCTTTCTTACTTGGAATATGATCACTGAATGAAGGGACTTTGTCGTGGCATATTTACTACAGGCACTCCATATTGAACCAAACATTTAGGGGACACACTTTACCTGGACAACCTGAGTGACCCAAGTCTTAACTACAACCATGACACTTAGTATAACATCTGCTAACAAACTAGTTGAAATACAAATGTTGACTGTTATTTCCCAGGTTGTGTATGGAAAGCTGAACCATGTGATCCTCACTGTCATGTCTTTAATATACAGAGACCCATGTGATCAGAGGTTGTGTGTTGTTCTTGAATGACTTGAGAATAAATGGGGAGATGTTTGAAGGGTTTTTATTTGTACAGTACTTCATTAGAAGCAGGGATGATCTCACACACACACACACAGTATGACAGCACACACAGGGGGCTCACACAGGCCACTTCCACTGGTTGGTGGGGGGTTCCTCTATCAGCGGCTCCCAGGGTTTCCACTCAGACATCTTCCTTGCCAGAGACAGCTCACACTCAGCCTGCACACAGGACGCACAGCCACTTCAGATATAATGCTTTCAGGAAATACATTTACACAAATTCCATTTTTTGCTAAGGAGATGAAAAGACTCTGGCAGGTTTGAGCTTATCAGGCAAGAGGCTATCTTTAGTATCCAACTGTGAACCACCAGGCAACAGAAATACATTTCATCCCATGAAGAGATCAGAGAACAGTGAACAGGGGATTTGCATCGGGCCAGACCAAGTCCCTCATGGGAGAGACGTTTGGTGTCTCCCTGCTGCAGCACTAAGTGAATCATGTGTGAAGGCACTTATCAGGGACCTACCTGGAAAATAACCTCTTCAATCTGCCCCACAGTTGATCTTATTCTCCAGCTTATCAACATCAGGCTCCTGAGAACAGACACAGTCATGAGACACACGCCATACACACTCCAACCCAATCCTCAAAGACATTTCAAAATCACTACAATCATTTTTGCCAATAAGAAAATAACACCAGCATGCTCATTGGCTCTCAGTAAATGATAGATGGAGAATGTATCTTCTCTCTGCTCTGTTCATATTTTTCATAACAAGGATTTGTTTCCATGACACAAAACAGGAATTCATAATACGAACATAGAAATACTTGGGGAACCGGACAAATGATATTCTAAACATCGATATCGACTGAGAAATGTGCACCAGCGCCTCCCTGGTATATATTAATATTCTCTTGTTAGACTTGAGTTCAGCAGCCAAAGGATCTCCTCACTCACTGATTGGACGTGGTTGAACCTCTCGCCCACCAGCTGCTCGGTTGTACTTCCTGTAGGCGGCGTCCTGCGGCTATGGTCTGCAAGGGACTCCAGGATCTTGGAGTAGAGACTCCTCAGATGCTGAGACAGAGCAGGGGGGTCAGTGGAGGTAATACACCAGTAGGGCTGCTCAATTAATCGTATTTTAAATCGCGATTACGATTATGGCTTGCAACGATTACGAAACAAACGTAATAGAAATAA